>NW_023396803.1:2157301-2441304 GCF_011125445.2 Fundulus heteroclitus
TTTCTAGTTATTCTTTATTTTCTTTACATCAACGATAATGGGCCCGCAACCGTAGCGTGCACCCCCACAATATAGGTATCAAACCTGTCGGGCTCGTTACGAGAGTTTGTGCTACTACATTTATTGTGATTTCGAGTTACCATGGCAAGCAAAATTGCGAAAACCACCCCCAAAAAACCCATAGAATGAATGGTCCAGGTCGAAAGAAAGCCTCAAAAAAGCCTCCATTGACCATTTTCAAACGCTGTACTGTATCGTCATAGCTTTCCACCTATGACAACCATTTAACTCCATTTTGTATCTATATCTGTGACCTACTCCAGAAGTGAAACGTGCAATGTGGATATCTTTTACTCGTCTCTTTCACAAGTTACTCCTCAACGCTCATGTCCAAAAATCAGCGCAATCATCGTTTACAATGAAAGTCAATGACGGAATTCTCCCACCGCTAGAGTGGCCCACTCTAGCTTTTTTAAAGAGTTCAAAACTCCGAACAACTTGTACCTTACAAACGCTCAATTGTCCTCTATTTAGACTATTATACATCAAAACTAGGTATTTTTGTCAGATTCGGAAATGTAACCCCATTGGTGTGGCATTTATATATTTTTCGCAAATCACCTCAGACCGAACCAAACCCGAAACCTCCCCCATTTCATTTCCTAGGAGCGGTTTTGAAAAAATGACGTCTAAAAATCCAAAACATCAACCTGTTTTCGCATCGTCGCTACTCCTAAACCGTTTTATGTACAGACATGAGACTTTCACACATGAATGTCCACCCTTCTGGCACTCAAAAAAATAATTTAAATAAAAATTTGTTACTGTTACGGTTTTTCCACAGGAACAATTTGTTCGGGAGTTAGCGAATGTGCAATCCTGAATCGTTTGGAGCTGCATTGTCCCACATCATCCACTTTTTTACATCGTCGCTGTGCCTACACGATTTTTGTAAAATATGAAATGAGCTACATGGTCATCAAAGCCTGCTGATACTCACAGTGAAAGAATTATTTTGATATCTCTTATACTTTTTTTAGCCAGAGCGATTTGTTCGGGATCATTTTCAAAGAGGATTTCTGAAATTTCATAAAAATGTCCTTTAGATCATAATTTTTACGCCTTTATTAAACTTTTTCCAGCAAAAACCGATAGCAGTCTTCTTCCCCTATCCTTTACGAAATAAACACAGAAAATTACGTCTCTACCATTTACGGTTCCGGAGAAATCGTGCGTTGTTCGAGGCAAAGTTCTCCATTATATCCAATAGGCAGACTTGGACACCAAGTGTCTGCACTTCTTTTAGACTGGCCCGCTGCAGCTGTGTCAGTGAGTTTCCATGACGACGGAACTCTGAGGGCCAGTGGAGACGTTCCATTGAGATACAATGGCAACTTCATCGCTCACTGCAGTGTGCTGTGATTAATGTAGAAATCTGAAATTCGCACAGTCACTTCCTCTTAACATTTTAAATTTTCATGTGACTTTTCATCATGTGTCAGTTTTCTGTGCCATTTTTGGATTTCCATGCTTTCCTATTGGCCTTTGCTTCTAACAGGACCTGGCATGATGCCCAGACATGACCAATTGGCCAATACAGCACCACCCACATGTGGGAAATGGCACTACACACCATTTTGGTCAAATGTTGAGTTCTGGGCCCAGATGTGGTGAGGCTGAGTTTCTAAAGGAGGCCAATCTGTCCCATGAACTTTTGTCACGTTTGGTGACATTAAGTATTGGCACCCCCTATTTGAGCACTTCCCAGTACAGGATTTGGACAAAACTGAGAGAGTACAATCACCTGGTGATACTGAACACATTTTGTTAGCGGCTAACAGTTAGCATGTTGCTAACCGAAGTAGCTTTAGAGTCTCTTCACCAACTTCTGCTTCACAGAGTCTGTTCTTCCTTTAGAGAGAAAGCTCCACAAGAAATTTGGCTACGTTGCATAAAGCATCTCCAAGCTATGAGGTGTCAAACATCCAATTTTTTTCAATGGGGGACCAAACCCCTTATGGTCCCAATACTGCATGACTTATATGGCGCTACAGTATAGCTCAGATGGAAAGTTCAGGCTTTGCATGCAAGAGGTCGTGGGTTCGAAACCCGGCGTAAGTGACTAAGATTTTTGTGTTATAATTCACACAGTGTGTATTTAAAACATGTATGCTGATCCCATGAAGTATTTTTTTGTACTACCCGCCATTTTGAGTTACCATGGCAACATTATAAATGACGTATTTTCTCCCTATTTGAGGCTCATCCCAGTACAGGATTTGGACCAAACTAACAGAGTACACTAACCCAGTGATACCAAACACCACCATGTAAGCGGCTAACGGTTAGCATGTTGCTAACCGGAAGTAGCTCTAGGAAGCCTGTACAAACTTCTGCTTGACAGATTTGGTGAATTTTAGGATTGTCTCCCATTTTAGGCATTTCTCAGTACAGGATTTCAACCAAACTAACAGAGTAACACCACCCCCAGCTGATACTGAACAACCATGCTAGCGGCTAACCGTTAGCATGTTGCTAACCAGAAGTAGCTTTAGGAAGGTCCTACCAACCAACTTCTGCTTAGCCAGGGTTCTTCTCTTCTGCTTTACAGACAGAGGAGGCTGCAGCTGTCAGTGAGTCTCCATGACAACGCTGCTAGCAAGAGGCTCCTAGGAGGTCCATTGACTTACCATGGCACCTTTCAACGGCCTCTGCGAGGGCTGTGAAGACCGTAGGAACCTGAAATTCGCAGTGTTACTTCCTGTTAGTATTTTTGACGGTACGCTACGCACCAAGAGGCAGGCGCCTTGCTAAATTTCTTCAAGAAATTTTTCTCTAGTTATTCTTTATTTTCTTCCTGCACGATTAATACGGCCAAAACTTAGCGTGCACCCCCAAAATATAGGCATCAAAACCTGTGGCTCGATCTCGAGATGTGTGCTACTACTTTGATTGGGATTTCGAGTTACCATGGCCAACAAAATTAGCGAAAAACCAACCCCCAAAAAACCCATGATAATCAATGGAGTCGGGTAGAAAGAAAGCCTCAAAAAAGCCTCAAAATGACCATTTCAAAGCTGTACTGTGTCGCCATGCTTTCACCTAGGAAACACCGTTTAACTTCCAGTTTGTAGATATATCTGTGACCTACTCAGAAGTGAAAAAACGGGAATGTGGATATCTTTTATATCGTCTCTCTTCACAGTTACTCCTCAAAGCTCATGTCCAAAAATCAGCGAAATCATCGTTTACAATGAAAGTCAATGACGGAATTCTCCAACTGCTAAGAGTGGGGCCACTCTAGCTTTTTTAAAGATTTCAAAACTCCCGAACAACTTGACCTTACTCGCTCATTTTCACTCTACGTAGACAAATTATACATCAAAACGTAGGTATTTTTGTCAGGATTCGGGAAATGTAACCCTCTTGGTGTGGCATTTATAGATTTTTCGCAAATCAACCTCAGAGCGACACAAACCCGAAACCATCCCCCATTCATTTCCTATGGAGCGGTTTTGAAAAATGACGTCTAAAAATCCAAAACATCACATGTTTTCGCATCGTCGCTACTCCTAAACCGTTTTATGTACAGACATGAGACTTTCACACATGAATGTCCCAACCCTTCTGGCACTCACAAAAAAGGAATTTTGTGGATAACTGTTACGGTTTTTCCACAGGAACAATTTGTTCGGGAAGTAGCGAATGTGCAAAATCCTGAAATCACTTTGGAGCTGCATTTTCCCACATCATCCACTTTTTTACATCGTCGCTGTGCCCTACACCGATTTTTGTAAAAATATGAAAATGAGCTACATGGTCCTCAAAAGCCTGCTGATACTCACAGTGAAAGAATTATTTTGATATCTCTTATACTTTTTTAGCCAGAGCGATTTGTTCGGGACCATTTCAGAGGATTTCTGTAATTTCATAAAAATGTCCTTAAGATCATAATTTTTACGCCTTTATTAAACTTTTTCCAGCAAAAACCGATAGCAAGTCTTCTTCCCCTATCCGTTACGAAATAAACACAGAAAAAAATTACGTCTCTACCATTTACGGTTCCGGAGAAATCGTGCGTTGTTCGAGGCAAAGTTCTCCATTATAATCCAATGGGACTTATTGTGACCAAAGTGTCTGCACTTCGGCCGCTGCAGGTGTGTGAGTGAGTTTCCATGACGACGGAACTCTGAGGGCCAGAGCTAGACGCTCCATTGAGATACAATGGCAAACTTTCATCGCTCACTGCAGTGGCTGTGATTAATGTAGAAATCTGAAATTCGCACAGTCACTTCCTCTTAACATTTTAAAATTTCCATGTGACTTTCAGCCATGTGTCAGTTTTCTGTGCCATTTTGGATCAAACCACTTATGTTTCCAATAATGCATGCCCATATATGGCGCTACAGTGTAGCACAGATGGAAAGTGCAGGCTTTGCATGCAAGAGGTCGTGGGATCGATTCCCGGTATGGAAAACTTGGAGTTTTGTACTATAATCCTCACAGTGTGAATATCAAAACATGTGTGCTGATCCCATGAAGTATTTTTTGTACCACTCGCCATTTTGAGTTACCATGGCAACGTTATAAATGAAGTTTTTTCTCCCTATTTGAGGCACATCCCAGTACAGGATTTGGACCAAACTGACAGAGTACACTCACCCAGTGATACCATACACAACCATGTTAGCGGCTAACGGTTAGCATGTTGCTAACCGGAATTAGCTCTAGGAAGCCTGTACAAACTTCTGCTTGACAGATTTGGTGAATTTTAGGATTTTCTCCCTTTTTAGGCACTTCTCAGTACAGGATTTCAACCAAACTAACAGAGTAACATCACCCGGTGATACTGAACACAGCCATGCTAGCGGCTAACCGTTAGCATGTTGCTAACCGGAAATAGCTTTAGGAAGGTCCCTACCAACAGCTGCTTAGCCAGAGTTCTTCAACCTTTACAGACAGAGAGGGCTGTAGCTGTCAGTGAGTCTCCATGACAACGCTGCTAGCAAGAGGCTCCTAGGAGGTCCATTGACTTAACATGGCACCTTTCAACAGCCGCTGCGAGGGCTGTGAAGACCGTAGGAACCTGAAATTCGCAGTGTTACTATCCTGTTGCTATTTCTGACGGTACGGTACGCACCAAGAGGCAGGCGCCTTGCTAAATTTCTTCAGAAATTTTTCTAGTTGCTTTTTATTCTTCTGTCACCGTTAATACAGCCCGAACCGTAGGCTGTACCCCCACAAACTATATATCAAAACGTGCGTCTCGACGGTGCGAAGTGTGCTATTTGTACTTGACGCCATTTAAAGTTACCGTGGGTGACAAAATTCACCAAAAACTACTTCTCAAAACCACTTCCTACACACAGTTGACCTCACAAAAATGCAGAGCTCAGCATGGCACTTTTTTCGGTACAGTGGGTTTAGGTGTTGGGCTGGTGCACCAAAGGTCGCAGGTTCGCAACCCGCCGAGGGTACCCAATATTTTTTTTTTTTTTTTACAAGTAACAAATAAATAATTTGAACAACTGATATAAATGAATGAATGATGAAAAAATTGCAACAGCAAGAACTACCCCCCGGCCAATACAGCACCACTCACCTGTGGGAAATGGCACTACACACCTAACCTGACAACAGCCAGCTGCATGTATCGCTCCGCCTAGCTCCACTCACATACATCTGGGACATGGCTCATTGAAAGTGATTTCCCCAACCAAATTTTTGGTCTGGCCAATCAGGACGCAGGGCGGGTGTTTCATGGATGTGACGTAGTGGAGAAGCCACCGTGAGATTCCAACAACAATGGCGGCTCGCATCGAGGAAGCAAGCGTTAGCATTGATGCTGCTATTTCTTCCGTGTTGTCCAATCTATCTGATATTGTTTCATTAAAAGAACATCAGAGAACGCCTCTGAAGGCTTTTGTTGGTTTTCCCCGACCGGATTTGGCAAGTTTTGTTTTCCGGGGCGCGGACGCGCAACGCGGACGCGCCCCGGAGCGGTTAGCGGTTAGCGCGAACCATATTGGGGAGGCCTTTAGTCCTCGACGCGGTCGGCCCGGGATTGACTCCGACCTGCGGCGCTTTGCCGCCTGTGTTCCCCCCCTCTTCCTGTCAGCTCACTGTCAATAAAAGGTGTGCCACTACAGTGTTTCCCGCAGGAATTTGCTTATGCGAGGCGGACCGGCTCGCGGAGCTGGGGGGGGGGGTGGACGACACGTTTACGCGGAGCGGGGGGGGGGGGGGGTGTGGTGGACGACATTTTTTCCGCGGAGCGGGGGGGTGGACGACATGTTTTCCGCGGACCGGCTCGCGGGGGGTGGGGGGGGGGGGGGGGGGGGGGGGGGGGGGACAACGTTTTCCGCGGCCGCCTCGCCAAGATTGCGCTGCGGGAAACCCTGCACTAGAGCCGCAAACACATAAAAAAAAAAAAAAAAAAAAAAAAAAAAAAATGTTTTTTTTTTCCTGCGTCGGTCTCATCTGCGTCACGGGTTAGAGTGGTTGAAATAGCACGTCGGTAAAGATGACAGACAAGTGGCTTATCCAATCATATGCAAGGAGTTTTGATAAGGCCCAGCCTTCAGTAAAGGCAATTGCTATGGAGAGGTCCCAGATGTATGTGAGTGGAGCTAGGCGGAGCGATACATGCAGCTGGCTGTTGTCAGGTTACTACACACCATTAGCAGGCCTAATATGGACTTTTCAGCTCTGCAATGTCTCACATCAAAAAACGACAGTTTTCCTGAACGGTAGGTTTTGATGAAAACAAATCCTATACATATCACGCACATTGTGTCATAAACAGCTGCTGACCCTCGTATCTGGCTGATCGGTGCAGCATCTCTCCAGCACTTGTTATTTAGAAGTTTTTTTTAATTTATTTTTCACCAAACTTTTTCTTCCAAAACTGCACCGCGTTGCTGATATACTAAAAGTGTGGAGAGGCACATTCCTGCTTTACACTTGATTTTTGTTGTTTAAATATTAATAAATATGTAAAAATAAATGAAACCATTACTGTCCCCGTTTCCTAATTTCATCTTGATGAGATGTATTGATTTTTATCCATGAGCAAGAAATGTCCCCAGATTTGATTTTAGAAATCTGGTCACCTTAGTATATGGAGCAGCAGCTAAAACAAATTTAATGAAAATAGAAAGAGTAATTAATAAAGCAATGAGAATTTGTACTGGTTCAATAAGATCAACACCAACTAAAGCAATGCAGGTAGAGTTAGGAGAAGTGCCTTTAGATTTAAAGTTCAAATAGAAAGGAGTGCGTCTAGAGCAGTTTTATCGTGTATGATGGTAGTTTATCATTTTTTTAAATATATGTGGCCGGTCAAAATCGCGCTAAAAATTTTCCAAGTAATAAAAATCGACAGAGTTTTACAGTATGCTGGGCGCCTCCAGGATCCGGGAGTCCAGTTACGTGACGAAAAACAGCTGTGACGTCACAGTGGTCAAACGTCTTTGATCGGCTGTCAAGAACCACTATTTCACGCACTGCTAAGTACTCTGAAAGGATTGTTAAAAAGTCATTAAAATAATCTATTGTACTGCTGCCAAGTGTCAAAACGGCTTTGGATCAGGAAAAGGAATGTTTAGTTATCCGAAGGACCCAGTTTTGTGTCAAATATGGATCTGGAAAGTAAATAGATTAGACAAACATCAACCGGACAATCTGTGCCGTCCAAGCCGATACAGCAAACTATGTTCTGATCACTTCACGGCAGATTCTTCTGTCATCAATCCTGCTCTCGCAGCATCAGTTGGATTCAATATACCAAAGTTACAGCTTAAGCCAGATGCCATACCTACCCTGAATATGGGGAAACCCGAGCACACGGGCATGTTGAAAAAAAGGTTGAACGTCGGCCTATGACAAATGTCAACGTGTTCAAGTAAAAATTGAAATATATAACTTTTAAAATTAAAAATATATAAAAATCAAAACTAAATTAAATATATTAACATTAATATAGCTACCAAAAATGTATTTGTTGAATCTTTTTTTTCCATCAAGTCTCTACACCTGCTTTTCCATGCTAAAGAGAAAGAGGGGTACATCCTAGAAAGGTTGCTAGTTCATCACAGGGAGAAATGCACACAAACACAATTTAGAGTAACCCGTTTATTTGGACATATGGGAAGAGTCAGGAGTATATGATTCATTTTTATATTTATTATTTTTATTTTTTTGTCCTCTAGTTCTCCAGTTTTCTTGAACGTAACATTGCTGGTCAAGGACTGTAGGGTCTTCAGAGGCTCCAGGTCCACAGACTGTTTCTGTAGAAACAGAGGGTTAAGATGTCAATTCATGTTTGCACTGCTAAATAAAGACAGACTTTTAAAAATCAAATCCTTTCCAAAGTAAACCGATTTAATTCACATGTTAGAAGTGAGGACATTTATAAATCAGACAAAGACATTTTTATTTCAATATCTGCTTATAGAGCTGCCCATAGACATAATATAAGAGTAGACGCGTCATTGGGCGGGTTCTGCCTATGCTGCGATGCGTCAGAGCGTCCGCCATCTTAAATGTGGCAAATCTGCAGTTACTCAGTCACTTAAACAATATCAGAGGGACTTTAATCTCTGAATATACTTTGTATTCGTAGTATTTTTTTGTAATATTACAAGTTTATTTTCGTATCCCTTTAGCTTCATTCTCCTGAATTTATTCTCCTAAAGAATAAAAGTATTTAAAATAATCTAACCTGGCACTGTAATTTCCAGGAGTGAAATAATTCTGCAAACTGTGACTATTCTGGAAATGTTCCCTCTTAATTCTCATAATATGACGTTTTTCTCATAACATTATATGACATAACATTTACTTTATTGACCTAGGACTTTTTTTCTCTTATTATTAATTTTACCTCTTTAATACTCCCCCAAACAGTCTGTTCCTAAAGGTTCACATGTGACACGGTTTTATGAAATGATATATAATATATATATATATATATATATATATATATATATATATATATAATATATATATATACACACACATATATATATATATATATATATATATATAGAAGGCAGATACAAGTAGTGAAATCAGCCAGAATACACTTTCATGCAGCACAGGAATGAGGCATCTTTTCTGATCCACGTTCACAATAACAGAACTCTCAACATTTTTCTGCCACATACAATATGGCGGTGACGTTGACGTGCGAACCTGCGCACTATGACGCGTCTACGTATATATGTCTGTGGATCTGCCCCCATGTATTTGTCCTTATTTTTGTACAAAAATAGTTTTATATTCTTTACAAATATCAAGCCTTTGACTCGAAATTTTTTTAAATAAAAACTGACTGAATTGATAAAAAATGAAATAGTTAACAGCCAGCGTGTGTGTGTGTGTGTGTGTGTGTTTATACACACACACACACACACACACGTTTTTGTGCAGCACTTGCATTCATGATCACAAGTTGCCACATTTGCACCTGTAAAATATAAACAATCCCAATTCATAATAGCTCACTAAAAAATCTGAATTAGTAATGGTGAAATGGCTAATTTTAGTTTGTCTACTACAGTACGAGGTTGCTTAAAATTTAAAATCAAAAACACAAAAGAAGTAGCTTAGCGTTAGTTTAAATTTAATTTGACATAAATCCAATTCTATCGACATCACTCTTAGATGGGTCACTACTTGCAAGTAAAAAAAAAAATCGTAGAATCAAAAAACATACCGGTCAGTATTTGTTAGTCGTTGGGAATGGTCGTCAACATCCTCTTCACTTGCGGCCTGCTGGCGGCCTGCTAGCGTGGTCATCATCGCTACTCCTCCCCTCTCCACTTTCCTCGGTGTTGTCCCGGAATTTACGCCTAATTATCGGCTCAAAAGCATATGGCTGGACACAGCACTCTTCGTTTTTAACATCCAATTGGCTAGCTTCGTATTGCTCGTTTAAGGTTAAAACCTCCTTCACATTGTTGAATGAATATCGACTCGCTATGTAAAAAGACCGCTTCCTGACTACGCTGACGTCACGGCATCCTTCTTCTTCTTATTCTTTATGTTTTTTTTCTGGCGGTTGGCACGCAACGAAACGGTGCATTACCGCCACCAACTGGTTTGGAGTGTGGATCAGAATGACTTATTTATACTACCTGAAATAAATTAAACCAAACTACCAAAACAAAACAAACACCCAAAAAAAAAAAAAAAAAATTAAATCCTATCAATTAAATTACTTAGTCTAAGATAATGAAACACAATCCCATAACACTCATCTCTTGAATAACTTCTAAGCATTTCTATTAAATCAAATTTTTATTCTTTTCCTTTTTAAATTTTTAACCATTTCCCTTCTTTCTTCTTCTAATTTCTTACAGTATGTCATAATATGTTCAACTGTTTCTTGTTCCCCACAATACTCACATCTTCCAGTGTTATGCTTCCCTATTTTGAATAATGTTCCATTTAATCCTGTGTGCCCAAATCTAAGTCTTGATATGATTGTTTCTTCCCTTCTGCTCCTCCCTGCACAACTCATTTCTCCCACTCTCCTCTGAATCATGTACAGCCACCGTCCTTTCCTCTCTTCCTCCCATTGCTTTTGCCACCTTTCCTTCATCTTCTGTTTAATAATGCTCTTTACTTCCACGGCATCCTACAGCGCCTCCCCGTAACTAAGACAGCGGGTCACGTGACTGAAAGAGAAATTTTGCATAGTCTGCTATTTAAGTGAGTTACTTTGTGCTATAAACAACAAATTTGTTTTTTTTATCACTTGTGATATATTTAATTTTGTACATACTATCAAATGAGAAACTATAAGTATGTGGTTTTCTATTTGAACTTTAAGGAAAGATCAGCTCATGGTTACATATTGGTGTCGTTTATATGGATGTGGAAATGAAAATATAGCAAAAAGTGTTATTAAGGAATGTTGGGAATATAATAATTTTAAAGGTAAGGGTTTTGTATGGATAATAAAAGATAAAACAGAAGAATATAAAATTGAAAATACATGGTTTAACTCACCTACACCTATAAGTAATATCCCTATTTGGTTATTTCCAAATGTTGAGATAGATTTTGATATAAGGGAATTAAAAAAAGAGTGGGTAGACAGTAGGAAAGGTCAAATGGCAAACAATTATATTAAAACCAAATATTATAGCTATTTAGATTTATATACAGATGGATCTAAAGATGATAAAGGAAAAGTAGGTATAAGAATATACATTCCAATGATGAAGATAAGTATTGGGAGGAGATTACCTGATCAGATGTCAGTATATACAGCAGAAATGATGGCAATAATTAGGCGCCTATTTATAGGATTACAATGCATAGAGGAAGTACAACCAAATAGAGTAGTTTGTTATGTTGATTCTTTGGCAGCTCTTTACAGTATCCAAAATATGAAATCAGAAAGAGAAGATTTATTATTAGAAATTCGTCAAACTTTATTCAGAATACAAAAACTTTATATAAATGTAACATTCTGTTGGGTTCCAGCAGACCAAATAGCTAAAAAATCAATTACAACAAATAATATTAAAAATATACCCGTATGGGAAAGGAGAAGCTAAGACAATAATTAAAAAAGAAATCAAGAAAAATGGCAAGATAGATGGAATATGGATAAAAGTGTAAGAAATTATTATAGGGTACAGAAATCTATTAATACCAAGCGTGTGATTAGAAAAAAATCGAAGAGAGGAGACTATGGGTTAAATACTGGGTTAAATAAAACATTATTTTTATTAAAGAAAAGTGAAACAGGTGAATGTATAGATGTAAAGTATGTAAAGTAATAGAAAATGTAGAACATATTTTATTATATTGTAGGAAATATGATGAAGAAAGGATAAGATTAAAACAAAAGACAAGACAAATAGGAAGGGAATGGAATTTGAAAGGATAAATAGGAACAACAGGAGAAGGGATAAAGGAAATACAGAAAGCTGTTATTAAATATCTTAAGAGTGTAGGACTATACTATAAGATTGAAGAATATATGGGTATATAGATAGATATGTATGTATGTATGTATGTATGTATGTGTGTATGTATGTATGAATACATGCTGCTTGGATGCAGACCTTCTCCTGTCGGCTGGTTTTGACAAAGACAAATCCTTTTTACACTCAGAAGATTTGATTTAAAATCCCCAAGTGATAAAAGCCTACGACCAAGGAACTCGGAAGCTTTGCCTTTGACGGTTACGCGCACCACCAGGCGGGCGCCTTCTTCAACTTCTTCAGAAGTTGAACGATTCTAGTTGCAAACGCTATGGCAGGCGCCTAATAAAGAGTCTGTTTAGAGGTGAATAGTAATAGGCCCTGCCCATGCATTTGCATTGGGAGGCAGTGTTGTGCGAAGCACAGCACTGCCTCCTCATTGCACATGCAAGGCAGGCGCCTAATAATACATTTAATTTATACTGCACTTTCTATCAAAAGATCTCCAAGTGCTACAGGGGGGGAAAAAAACATTAAAAAGCGTTAAAAATAAAACATCTAAAGGAGACCAAAAGCTTTGCTAAAAAGAAATGTTTTAAGGCCTTTTTTAAAACACTCAGTGGACTGAGGTGCCCTCAAGGTGTCAGTGAGGGCATTCCACAGATGCGGGGCAGCAGCACAAAATGCCCTATCTCCCATTGTCCTGAGTCTGGTTCTGGGAATGTGGAGGAGGTTTGAGTGAGTGGAGCGAAGGGAGCGGGTTGTGTTCTGTGGGTTGAGAAGTTCTTTGAGGTAGGCGGGGGCATGTCCATGGATGCATTGATGTGTGAGGAGGGAAACCTTGTACTCAATCCTGGTGGAGTTGGGAAGCCAGTGTAGTGAATGGAGAATGGGGGTAATGTGCTCATGTTTCCACACTCTCATCAGGATCCTAGCTGCAGAGTTTTTAATATACTGAAGCCTCTGCAGACTTTTTCTAAGGATCCCAATGAGAAGTGCGTTGCAATAGTCCAGTCTGGAGGAGACAAAGGCATGAACCAGCTTTTCTGCATCTGGGAGGGAGAGAATGGGACGGAGTTTGGAAATATTTCAGAGGTGATAGAAAGAGGTCTTGCATAGGTGATTTATATGGGCTTCAAAAGTGAGTTGGGAGTCCATTTTTACACCAAGAAATCTAACTGTTGATGAAAGCGGGATGTTACTGCCAGAAAAGGTGGTGCTGGTTATGGATAATGATTTGGTTTGATGAGGAGTTCCAACCAGTATGGTTTCGGTTTTTGAGCTATATAGTTGAAGAAAGTTTTGCTCCATCCATACATTTATCTCCTCCAGACAGGTGGTGAGTTTTGATGGGGATGACTGTGAGGGTGAGGTGTCAGCTGTGACATTAACATAGAACTGTATGTCATCAGCATAGCAATGAAATTAAATATTGTGGCAGCTGATGATTTGGCCAAGGGGAGTGAGGTAAAGGATGAAGAGGATGAGGCCAAGGACTGACCCCTGGGGGACACCACATGTACCTGTGTGTGGATGTGATTTGGAATGGCCTAGGGAGATGTATTCTGTCCGGTTTGTGAGATATGATCTGAACCAACTGAGAGCAGTGTCATGTATCTGTTCACTATTTGACTCAAACAAGGAAACTATTCAAGCGTTACTGCTCTGCTTGTATGACAACAAGATGGCCGTTACGTATGCATCTAAATTTAGTAATTCGATGTCATTTGAGGAATTCCATATACCAGGGGTTTACAATCCTCCAAACCACTCTGAAGCAGTCTCCGCTCGCCAGGCTTTTTATTGAAAATTGGAACGCCCTAGTTACACAGGATTTCAACTGCTGAGGGAAGGGGAACAAACCAGTTGAAATCTATTAGGCAGGGAACCAATACACAACAACAGCATTCATTGTTATGGGAGTAACTTCTTTATCTTCCACAGGCAGCTGCAAGATACAATTGGGTGCAACCTGCAACTGCTCGCATGCTTGTGTTCTGATATAAGGAGAAATAACACTTCAGTAATAAGTATAATATAATATTGTAAATGGTCAAGAATGTTATTAGTAAAATATAAGATTGCATAGTCATTTAGTTATTATAAGTGAAACATAATATAACTAGAATATAGATTAAAAGTAGAATAACTATAATAAATCCAACATTACCCTCCTGTTTATTCACTTTAAGCTATGTTTCATCCTTTATTGGTCTCTTCTTGTCAGATTTTCAACCATAAATTCATTCACAACTTAAAGGTTACACCCAGAGGTCATCACAGTCGTCGGGATCAGGATACAGGTCTGGAAAATTAAGAGATGTCTCTTCGTCTTCATTTTCAGAATCAGCTGGTGATTTTTCAGTTGCAAGCAGCGCATACATTTCCTCTTTTACGGGCTGTATGGCTGTTGTTATCTCTCTAGTGCACAATGCTCTTATAAACGGAATACAGCAACATCCACATAAGGTCAGAATAGCTGCAAACACAGCAATAGACATTAAAATTGATACCACTAGCTGTTTGTATTTTCCAAACACTTCTCCAAAGCCATCCCACATAGATGTATCAACTCCAGAATGGTCTTTCATTTTGCTGTTTAAGGAATGGAGGCCTTCTAGGGCCTTTGTCAAGCTGCCATCTGCCGCAGTGTTATTTGGAATAAAGGTACAACACTGTTCTCCAAAGATGGCACAGACACCTCCTTTTTCTGCTAGGAGCATATCAACAGCAATTCTGTTCTGGAAAGCCATTATAGAGGTAGCTGACAGTTGTTCATGGATGGCTGCAAAACCTTGTTCTGTTTTATTACCTAATCTCTGAACGTTATAATGGATGTAGTTGATTCTGTCTACGTTTTTATTTATAGTGCACCACCAACAAATAAAAGATTCAAATCCTGCTGCAATCTGATTTACGATTTTGTACTCATCTGGAACTCCGCGGGGAACTCCTATGCTATCAATATAAGTTGAATCGTCCTCACTCCAACCTTGTACTGCTCTCTTGTTTCTTTTTTGCCAAGTGTGTGGAAAAACACTTTTCACCGCGGTCAATAATTCCCGTACTGTAAGTGGAGTTATAGAAACTGGCAAAATCAATGTCACAGATGCACAAAGGCCAATGGTGTTATAAGGGAGTTTGTCAAATAATCTATTATCACCACACCACCACCAGATGTCACTACGTGCTACAGGTTTGAAAGTTATGTTTACTGAAAGTATTTCTGTACACTGGGTCTCATTTAACTTTCCTAATTTTTTGCCTGATCCAGTTCTATTTACACATGTGAAGTTACCTGGAGCCACATGTTTTGAAAACAGCGGTTTTCCTTTATCTTCAGTAGTTAGAGGGTAAATAGTGTCCCAGAATGTACAGTTTCCAGAAGGCACTGTGTTATTCATTATTTCAGTCAGACATTCAGGAGTCATTGTTGCTGGTACAACCTGTAGCAAGGGTCTGGGACCCATACAAACTAAACAACCTGTGGATACAGTATGAGCAGCTTGTTCCACCATTAAAAGCCAACTATTGCTTTTTCCGGACATTCCTGTGGTAATTTTGAACCAATCATCTGCAGTAGGATCTACATATATGTGTGGAGTTATTGGAGAGACAGTTTTTTGTCCTAAAGTAACTTCAGGCATCATTATTGTTGTCAGGTTTGGGCAGAAAAACAAGGTAATGCACGGATCTGTCTGGTGAGGGCGCCAAATACACAGGGCTAAACCATGACAGGGAGGATCTTTAAATTTTCTGAAACTGGCTGGTTTTCCAAAAGGTTTATGGGTGGTATTTATCGTCAGGAAAATAGTATTACTGGCATCAGTTAGTTTCACCTTTCCTTTCCACTGTCTGGCAATGTTACTCGTACCATATGTGTTTTGTCTCCACGTATGATCTGTTGTCTCAAACACATTTTCCCAGTTGTGCCCAGTCTGTTTCATTCCTGTGCCATCTAAATACCATTTGTAACCTTTCCAATCAGAAGCTTTGTAACCTCCTATCTTGAATTGGTCTTTATTAAAACTAATCACAGTCCGGATCTTATTATTCTGATAACAAAAATATAGCTCTTCAGTTCTTTTGTCATCTTTCGACGCTTTACATGGATTTTGTAATAGTTTCATAATTTGGGAAGGTTTAGGATTGTAGTAGCCCACTCTTCTTGGTTCTCTGGCTTTTTTAGTTCCATAAGGAATTTGAGCTTCCCATAGCCATATAACTACTGCTGCCACGGTTAGGATGGCTATCCCCAACCACACAAGTCTTTTCCCTTTTTCAGTTAGCATTCTGTTTGCAGATTGAAATCCTTCCTAAAGACCCCTCGGCAGAGGTGTGGACAATCTTCACCGATTTGAGACGATTGTATACTAGAAATACAACCCCCTTTGTACAACGGACTTACTCTGAGGGTCGTTGAAGAATTACAATACTACAACAGATACCACAAAGCAATCACTAGGAGGCAGACTAATACAGTCAAATTGAATGATATAATGGAAATTGTGACTTTATGATTTAATGATTCTTTTGCAATGTGTTAAGTGAATCCACGTGCTCCGCTCTGCAATCTTTACAGCAGTTCCAGTGGTCAGCAAAACCTGGAAAGGTCCTTCCCACTTAGGTGCATGCCAATGTTTCTTCTTTATGCTTTTTATGAGAACCCAGTCCCCTGGTTCAACTAACTGGTTTTCTTGTGGAGACACAGAAGTTGTAACACTGTCAGTTTGTTCTGTCACTTTTTTCTGTTTTTCCAGCATTTTTCTCATATAGTCTGCTAGAGTGCTTTCATCGTCAGTTTCCCATTTGTTCTCAAAATAGGGCAGTCTATATGGTTTACCAAACACCATTTCATAGGGTGTCAGGCCATTTGTGCTAGTAATGTTTATGTGCAGTTTAACAAGGTCTAGGCACATAGTCCACGGCCTTCCTGTTTCTTCCATGCACTTTCTTAGTCTGTTCTTTATTGTTCCGTTAGTTCTCTCAACTAACCCTGTGATCCATTATCACTGTAGATTTTTTCTGGTATCCCATAACGAGGGATAATGTCTTTACATAAAGCTTTTGCCACTGTTAACGCATCTGGATGTTTTGTGGGAAATAGTTCTATCCATTTGGAAAATGAATCAACTATTACCAGACAATATTTTTTCCTTCACTAGGACTTAATTCAATAAAGTCCATGTGTAGATGTTGAAACGGATAATCAGGTTTTGGAAACTGACCTCTTTTTGGTCTCAGGTTCCCCTGAGCATTGTTTTTTGCACATATCAGAAATGATGTACAAAATTTTTTTGAATAAGAATTAAACCCATAGGTGGTGTATACTTTGTTTATTAACCCCATAAGAATTAAACCCATAGGTGGTGTATACTTTGTTTATTAACCCCACCATCCCTCCTGTTGAGACATGGGACTTCCCATGGCTCAAAATTGCTGCCCATTTATAGAGATTTTTAGGCAGAATGGGTTTATTTGCTGGTCAGGTGTACAAGCCATCTGTCTGTACAGCACCATTGCGCTGCCACAGTTTTATTTCTTGTTGTGGGGCCTGGTTTTGCATTTCCCTTAAAACATCATGAGTTAAAGGCTCAGGGTCCATAGAAAGTGTGCACACGAAAGTGTCTGCACGGTTCGAAGGAGTTCTTTTAACAAATTTGCATGAGTTACTGGTTTTCCAGTCGATGTTATCATGCCTCTATTTTTCCAATGTTGGGCAAATGTGTGTGTGGTTGCAAAGGCATACAGGCTGTCAGTGTAAATGGTTACTTTTTTTTTCCTTTCATGAGTTTACAGGCCTCAGTCAAGGCCACTAATTCTGCAGCTTGGGCAGAGTAGTGTTGTGGCAAAGAAAAAGCTTTTAGTACTGTGTCAGCGGTGACTACAGAGTAGCCAGTTCTTGTTTTGCCTTTGTCATCCTTTTTGGATGAGCCATCTACAAACAATGTTTCTCCCTCAGTCAGGGGAACGTCCTTCAGATCAGCCCTGCTTTTGGCTGTCTGTTCGGCTAAAGCTTGACAGTCATGATGCTCGCCATCAAATTATCTAATTTAGAGAATGTGTTTACATTAAAAAAATACTTTGGGATCTCCCCTTTAATTTTTCCAAATCCTTTTTTGTTCCTGTTGATTTCTGTCGCTCTGCAAAGTTTAACTTCTGTGGTAAAACGATTTAAACCAGTAACATTCTTCATAAATTCTTAAACATCAGCAACTCCATCTGAGGATAACTGTAAAACTGATACATGACTAGACGTAGGGCTGATAAAATCTGTCTAATCAACCGGGTTGTACTTTTACCAAACAGCTTTAAGTTCCATTTTAACTTTTAACTTTTGGTTCTGCTAACTGGTGATTCCTAGACCTACAATTAGCAGAAGTTGTTAGTGAGCTAATTCCTGCTTTCCTTAGATCAACCAGATTTAAGTCTAGTGTATTATATTTAAACTAGGGCTTTCAAACTATTAAAATTTTAATTTCAATTAATTTCGTATTCTATCTTTTTATTTCTGAAAGTATAAAAGCTCATTTGGGAATTTTAATATGCACTTTTGCAATAAACCACACTAGTTAAAATTATGCTTATACAAAAACTATTTTTCTTTTTAAGTACTTTTCAGAATTGGAATGACAACATTCTGGTGCCATAAAATGATGAACTATAGCCAATAATGAGCTAAATCACAAATTATTACGCCCTGATGTTTACACAATGTATAAACAAAATGAGTGAATAAATAAATATTTCATGCTGAAATATTTTTTAACTCCTAAACACAGATATAAGTTTTATTATTCATTTATTATTTACTCTCTTTCTCAAACACATATTCCTGAGCAGTCCCTAAGTTTGTCAATGCAGAGACAGCAAGTCTGTCCCTAGAGGGGAGGGCTGCGGCCTGAGCAGCAGGCGGGACATATCAACTATCAGTGACCAATCCTCGGCTGTTTTCAGCGATGTTGGGGCTGTAGGTGTAGTAACAGATGACACACATAGTTGGTGGGTGTTTCTAATAATGTGTTGTTCCTGGGGGTGTCACCAGGAACCGTTAATTCTCCGCCCAACACATTCAGATGTTGGTCAGGTTTGTTTATCATATCTATTGTCCTGCTTTAGGTCAAACTGTCCCCCCGAGGTTCGCCTCAGCTCAGTGTAAAAAGTCTCCCCCACACATATTCCATCCAGCTCCACTTCTCCCATATAATCTCCCCACATGCTGTTTGCCAAGTTAATAAAGTTATAACATTACAATATAAAAGACCCTACTCTATTATTTTTTACAGCTGTCATGAATCCATTGATATCCATGCTGCACAATTCTATTTATTTTCACTAATATCCTGATCAAATGCACCGTAATTCTCTTACGCTTCAGTTGCTATTCTCAGCTCTGTCATACGCACAAATCTACAAACACAGACTTACACACAAAAACCCATTAGCGCACAGACATCAATCTCCGCGGATCCAAGCAGTCTCTCCCCCACTCACTCAAACAAAATGATCTCATTTCCACAGACACAATATGTTGTACAAGACAGACAGACAGCTTGCGCGTAGTGTTCTGCGAGACGTCTCTCTCTTTCTTTCTTTCTTTTTTTTTTCTTTTTTTTTACGAAACCTTGTTCTAAAAAACTCCCAGAGTGTTGCTCTGTATTTCCCCTTTAGATTTCCCGATTTATTAATGATAGCTTCCTGGAATTTTAGCTATTTTCTGTTTGTTAAGTCACCTCTTAAACCTGAATTGTATTATTTTACCCATGTAGCTAAATGTTAAATTTGATCAGAGTGGGTCCTGCTGTTTTTATCCAGACTTGGGTCTGGGCAAGACCTTCTTTTGCCATTTGCTTCTCCTTGTTTTTGCATTAAAATTTTATTTTTTCCTGTAGTTCGTTTATGTCAGAAGTGGATAGTTTGCCATTGAAGTTGTACTTTTTTATCCAATAACATAAGGGCACCATTGCTGCTTTATCTTCTTTCTCAACAACTTTCCAATCTTTACATGTAAGTTCTTCAAGCAGCTCGCATTTTTGTTCACTTTGTCCCTTTCCCATTTTGGTGAATGTTTGGACCCAGTGGGTTGCAACACCTGCTGTGTTCTAACACTGGGTTTATTTAGACAAGATGACGATTAATAACTGTTTGTGGTAAAACTCACTTCAACCTTCAAGGTGGAGTTTTCTTGCCTACATGCATCCACAAAAGCTCGTCATATTTGTTCTTGCCTGGTTTGGTATGAAATAAAATACCTAGTGGTATTTGTATTTCCTCACACACACACAGTCACACTTTTGAGCTCTTACTTTTAATCTAACACAGAGGACGCCGCCGTCCTTCACAGAATTTAACTAGTTAGTTTAAACTAGAGGAGTCTGTCCTCCTGCGGACTTTAACTGTTTAGATTTCCTATTTTTTTAAAACAGAGGACGCCGCCGTCCTTCACAGAATTTAACTAGTTTGTTTAAACTAGAGGAGTCTGTCCTCCTGCGGACTTTAACTGTTTTTTATCTGCTACCTGATAGTGCCTAGGATTGTCAGGGTTTTATCTTGTTTCTCAGAAAACAGAGGACTCCGCCGTCCTTCACAGAATTTAACTAGTTAGTTTAAACTAGAGGAGTCTGTCCTCCTGCGGACTTTAACTGTTTTTTATCTGAAATGTTCACTCATTCCTCTTTAACGAAATTCTACTCACAATTCTCTGTGTCTCTGGAATTCTTCAACCTTCGGATCCCAGCCCGTAAAGGAGGGACCAGTCCCGGAAAGGGTCTTAGTGCTGTGGCCACAGACTTGCTGGAACCTCACTTTACCTGCTGGGATCGTTAGGTATGTTGAAATCCGGCTCGAAGGACCATTTAATGTTAGGTTTAAACACCAAACATCTTATTCAGCAACCTGCACAAAGAAGACACAGAGAATTAGTTAAATTTTACTTGCATGGAGAGTGCTCGGAGACTGCTCAGTTTACAATCCTCCAAACCACTCTGAAGCAGTCTCCGCTCGCCAGGCTTTTTATTGAAAATTGGAACGCCCTAGTTACACAGGATTTCAACTGCTGAGGGAAGGGGAACAAACCAGTTGAAATCTATTAGGCAGGGAACCAATACACAACAACAGCATTCATTGTTATGGGAGTAACTTCTTTATCTTCCACAGGCAGCTGCAAGATACAATTGGGTGCAACCTGCAACTGCTCGCATGCTTGTGTTCTGATATAAGGAGAAATAACACTTCAGTAATAAGTATGATATAATATTGTAAATGGTCAAGAATGTTATTAGTAAAATATAAGATTGCATAGTCATTTAGTTATTATAAGTGAAACATGATATAACTAGAATATAGATTAAAAGTAGAATAACTATAATAAATCCAACAACATCCCAGTTGGTTTTACTAAACCATCTCAGATGTTCTGCTTTCAAGCAATCCAGGATAGTTAAAAATACACAAATTATGGACTTTTCTTTGTCCTCTTCCTTGCATCAATGGGGACCAATGGTAGATTCTACAAGGTACCCACAAAGTTTGCAACATTACATTGATTTGCCGTTTGACAGTGTGAGCCAATGATCCTCAAAACAAGGCTCTACAGTGCTTTACAGTGTCATGCAGGCAAGTATTAGATCCACAGCCCTTATAAGGACAAGTGAAGGTGTTTGAAGCATGTCATAGTCACACTTAGCATCACCAAGAATCTTTCTAAATGTTGTAATAAACATCTGTACCTATATTCACAAAGAATCCTAAGACTAAAAGCAGCTCTTAGTGACGTCATTTTAGGAAAAATCTTTCTTAGATTTTTACCTTGGTAAGATAAAAGTTGTTCACAAAGCATCTTAGTCCTTAAGAGAGCTCCTAAAGTGACAAAATGTTAGGAGTGCTAGGGAGGAATTTTAGCGAGTAAGATGGTGGAAACAGAGAGAGCTGATTGGCTGATCTACCTCCTAAAAGATCAACTTTATCATCCCCATAGGGGGGAATTGATTTGTTTCAGCAGTATGACCTGTTAAAGGCGTGGTTCTAGTAATATTTCATTGAGATAAATAAATAACAGAAAAAAATTTTGAACTATTGAATAAGGTGGAGAAATGTACAAACAGTCCAGATCATTTTTTAATATTATTTGCAGACTTTTAAATGCTTTTAAATAATAAAGATTTAAGAAAAATTGGAAAAAGTGGCAAAAAAATATTTACACTGACAAGAATTGACCACATCCAGTTGTGGTCCCCGCAGGTTCTTTGGTTGAAATACGTGGTGTTCTCTAATTGTAGACTTTAGTGAGTTCTGTAGTATTAAAAATACTCTTGAAACAGAAACTATACTTCAACATATTTAATCTAAAATGGCAGAGGAATGTTTACAATTTTGTACTGACATGAATATTTTTTCAATCACATTGATGGAGAAGATCATACTATAATGTAGACATGACCAAGCTGACCCATTTACCCCAAATTTATCTAATCTAAGTATGTCAGCCTCTGAGTCTCCAGTGTCTGTGGTTCATCTGTGGTTTCTGTTAACTGTTCTCTGTACTTCCAGCATCTGTAATCTTATAATCCGTAACAGCAAAAATAGACACCAGACAAGATAAAAGAGAAAATATTTGCTGTATTGTACATGATGTCGCTAGCCTAAATGGTCATCTTATTAGGAACAAAACAGATGGACCCAGTGTTCAAACCAGACAAACAGTATAGCGAAAAAAAGTTTATTTGAACTGAAGGGGGACAGGCAGCGCAAACGTCAGCGGCAGGAAACTCTGAGGACAGAGACAGCAGGTTAGTGACCACGTCTATCTGGAGGTGATTGATCACAAACGTGAGGGTCACTAACCTCTGCTTGACAGTGCCGGCCCGAGCCTCTTGGGGGCCCTAAGCAGAATTTGATTTGGGGGCCCCCCTCCCACCACGCAGAATCACCTATGCTAGAAGAAGATTGATACAAATGTTGCGCTATAATGTTATAGCAAATATTATAATAGAATTGTTTTTATTGATTTTTCATATTGAAACAAAAGACATCCCATTCAAAACATACAGAACAAAAGAGTAGGACTCAAAATTTACATCACAAAAACAACTCAAAAAACACAGACAAACTAACGACAAGACAGATCCTACTACTACCATACACACCACCTGTGTTCCAGACACTCTTGGGTTAAAACTAGATACATATAAATAATATCATTGTGGTTGTTATAACCATTCATACCTGAGGGGAAAAAGGGGGGGGGGGCAAATCTGCTAGTTATGCTGAAGCAGATGAAAATTCAGAGTGTAAATAAGAAATAAAATGTTACCAGACCTTGAAATATCTCTTAGTGTTGCCCTGTAAAGTAATTCTAAGATGTTCCAACTTTCGGTGTGCCATCACCTCCTCTACCATCTTTTGTGAGTTGGCGGTGCTGTCTTTATCCGATTAAATAAAATCATTTTCCTGACCAGCAATAAAGAAAATGTCATTGCTTTCCTTTGGACAGTTGTTAATTCTGTTTCCCCTGGTGCCACACCAAAAATGGCTACCAGAGGAACAGGTTCAATAATTTTCTTGTAAATGGATGAAAAGGTTTTGAAGATTTTGATCCAGAATTCTTTGAGCCTGGGGAGAGACCAGAACATTTGAGATGTGTTGGAACCTGTTTACATCTAGGACAAGTCGGATCAGCTCCCTGGTAAATGTTTGCCAATTTGTCCCTCGTTAAATTAAGTCTATGTACCACTTTAATCTGTGTTAGTCCATGTCAAATACTGACGAACAATGTATGTGTTCTACTTTTTGATATGTCCAGCCAGGGGCGGATTTAGGAAATTTGGGGCCCTAGGCAAAGAAAGGGGTGGGGCCCTCTGAATTGTGAAGACAACACATAAAACAGACCCATTATACGGATACAGAAATTTTAATAGAATATACATACATTATTTTTTTCTACCTTTTGTCCCTCTCTTCTTATCTGTTTTCTTGTTGTTTTCCTCTCTGTATTCGTTTGTCCCTTTTTTCTAATAGACAAGCCATGATCTGCTTATCTGTTCTCCATTTTTCATTTGAATGAAATAATAGCTGGAAGTAAATCTGCACTCGTCTCCATTTCTTGGAAGGATCCTGTTCTTCACCTAAAGTGGTCCTCTCAGTACTATTGAGCAGCGTGCACGATCAGACATCTTATTGGCCAGAGCTGGGTCATCTTCAGTAAGTACACTGTGATGACTGCTTACCAGCAGAGTGGATGATGCTGGACTCTCTTAGTCTGGTGGAACAAAATCATTATCAAAGCCTGGCTGGATAATTGTGGAACTCTCTCTGTCACAGCCCATCTCTGTCTCATTCTGAAAACAAACACAGACAACACAGTACAAGGCTTTTACCCAGTGGTTAAATGTATATCTACTCAATTGCTAAAGTAGAAATTTGAGGATTTCATGCAACTTCAATTTTGTCTACGTCACTGTAACTCAGAGGAACATGCTGCAATTTCTACTCTACTACTAAACCTATTTATATGCTGTTTACATATTTCAAAACCAAAGCTGTAAAGCAGAGTGAGAAGTTGGTAATGACTTCCTTATGTTTTTTGAATGTATAACTTAAATTATTAAGAACTAAAACACCTGCCAAAACTACCTGTAAAACCTAAGGGGGATTTTAGAAAGAACACCCAAAAGCCTGAAGTTTTCCTGAAATTCAACATGAAAAAAAAAAAAACACCTAACTAACGGATTTCTAATTGTTTGTAGCAAATACAAACTAAATTTGAAACTTACTTTAAAATGACCCATCTTCAATAAGTTAAATAAATACTTATCAATATAGGGGGACGTCCCTTTTGACGGTTTAACACTCACCTTTCATCTCCATGCAACGAATCCTCGCCAGCAGCTGCCAACGTCACCGCTGAGTTTGCTGCTGCTGCTGCAGTGCAGAAGCCATTGGCAGAAACTTTTGGTAACTTTGAGAGCAGATTTCTACTTTGCTCCTTCTTTCTCTTCTTTCTGAGCACCGCTAGGGTAGCTTCTTTTCTTTTTCTTTTTTCTCTTCTCCTCTGCTCGTCTTCTTCTTTTGTTATTTATTGGCGGATGGCAACCAACTCAAGGTACATTTACCGGCACCTACCAGACTGGAGTGTGGTCTTCAATGATCCCAGAGGGAAATTAATAATACATACCTCAATGGTATGCTAGAATGCTTAAATTAACATCCATACACATACACACTCTAAATACAATTAAATAACCCAGTGTTTTTTAAAAATCTAATCAATTGAATTCTAACAAAATTTGATTTATTTCCTAAAAGATTTATCATCGAAAATGATAAATTTTCTCTCCATCTAGTACTGACTATAAGTGCTGACGTTCCTCTGAATACTTATTACATTCATATAACACATGTTCCACTGTTTCCATATGATTACAGTAATTACAAGTCCCTGTTTCATGTTTCCCTATTCTGAAAAGAGATCTATTAAGTCCAGTGTGTCCAATTCTAAGTTGAGATATGACTACCTCTTTTTTCCGCCTTCCATTCATACAGTTATTACCCCCCACATTCTTTTGAATTTTATATAAATCTCTACCAGTGTCATGACTATCCCATTGCTCCTGCCAAACCTTACTCATTTTATTTTGAATAATGGATTTACCCTCACCTTTGCTTAACGGAATACTTAAGTTAATAACATCGAATTTCAGGGCCTGTTTAGCTAATATATCCCCTTATTCATTTTCTTCTATACCTACATGAGCGGGAATCCAGACAAAACAAACAAAACATTTCTTATTATGTAGCTGAACTAATAATTGATATATGCCTAATAATACATCTAATCTACAAGATTTGCCAGATTTTATACTTAATAATGCAGCTTGACTATCTGATGCAATTATATATTTACTTTCTTTCGTAATACAGTCATCAAGCAGCCATTCTAAAGCTAACATAATGGCAATTAATTCAACTGTAAAAACTGCTAGATGGTCTGTTGTTCTCCTTTTAATCATGACTTTATGGTGTGGGATATTCACAGCTGCTCCTAATCTGCCATTATTAGGATCTTTAGATCCATCTGTATATATAATTATACTATTTTTAAATCTTGCAAAATATTTATTAACTATAACCCATTCTGGAGTCTTTCCCTCAAGTGCAGATCAATGTCTGGTGTGATAAATAACCATGGTGGAATTGGTGACTGTGGAACCGTAAATCTGTACTTGAACTGAGTCAAACCCAAATTTTGAGCTTTGATGTCCCCAATCCATCCAAAGCTGTTACAATTAGATGTATGATGTTCCCAACAATCCTGCAGCACCACCTTAGTTGGATGACCATAATTATGTCCCTGTAGATTTACCCTGTACACATACATTAGCTTCATTCTTCTTACCTTAAAGGAAGCTCACCAGTTTCAACTTGCAAAGCAGCTAAAGGAGATGATCTGAAAGCTCCACAACATATTCTTAACCCTTGTGTTTGTTCACTGTCAAGTTTTCTCAAATGACTTTCAGCAGCTGCCATATATGCTATACATCTATAATCCAAGGAAGATCTCATGAGAGCTTGATAAACTGCCAACAGCACATCTTGAAGCTCCCCATTCCTGTCCAGAAAGACATCTCAACAAATTATTCACTTTTTTACATTTGAACTAATTCTATGTGCTGTTTTCAAGTTAACTTTTCATCAAAGATGACCCCTAAAAACCTCACTTTATTCACTTGTTCAAGCTTCTGATTATAAAGATCTAAATTAACTTCCTTATGTCTTCTATAAAAACAAATAACTTGGGACTTTGCAGCTGACATTCTAAATCCCCATTTATTTGCCCAACCTTCCATTTTCAAAACAGCATCCTGCATCTTTTTCTGCAAAAATATGAGATTGTGACCCCTTACCCACAGAGCTCTGTCATCTGCAAATAAAGATTTCCCAATACTACCATCTATCTCATTAAAAATGTCATTTATCATAATATTAAAATTAATTGGGCTACACACACTGCCTTGAGGGGTACCATTCTCAACAATATATCTAGTAGAGAAATTCGCCCCAACTCTAACTTCTATTTCTCTACCAAATAAAAAATCTAAAACCCAGTTATAAATCTTACCACTTATGCCAAGTTTTTCTAATTTAATCAATAATCAATCAATAATTTCCTGTGACAGGAAAAGGAGAAGGTTGTCAGCCTATGGCGAAAGTTTATTATTTTGCATCACCCTGCGTATTCCCCCCAGTTCAGCAGCATTCCTCAACATTATTGGAAGAGGCTGGATTGCCACATCAAAGAGCAGGGGTCACAGAGGACACCCCTGTCTTGTTCCCTCGAAAGAGAGGGAATGGGTCAGATATTATATTATCGTTCTTACCATAGCTTGGGGATTCGCATATATTAACTCAATCCACGAACGAAATTTAGGACCAAATCCCAATATCTTAAGGGTGTTAAAAATGGTTTCCCAGTGTCCTGTCTAGCAATGGGGCAATAAGAATTGATGTCTTAATGCCAAATAGAGCTCGACAGATTTTGCTTTCACAAGTGGAGCAATCAGCTTTCGCATAGTGCTCCGCTTGATTTATGCACGTAAATGGTTTTATTGTGATTCCTGCTGGGAGAATTTCAAGTAATGTGGACACTACAATGGGAAAGTAGGAGAGTAGAGGAAGAACAAGAAGAGAAAAAAAGAAAGAGAAGAGGTGAAAGAAAGAAGAGATAAAAGGGAGGGAATGATAAAACGTCTTCAGTCTGCTTCATCACCTGAAAAGAGAGATGTAAAAAGAACAGTACAACCAAAGGACATAGTATAACAGATACAATAGAGTAACACCTTGATACCATTGCTAAATCAATCAATCAATCAATCAATCAAATTTTATTGTCAATTACAATTTGCATTGCAATCGAAAAGTCAGTTCCAGTACAACCGTCCATCACATAATAAACAAACAAACATTTTGGGGGGAGCGATTGACTGAGGCCTTGCGTTGCCAAGGAACGCAGCCAGCCAGTCGCTGCTAAATAGCGCAGCCGTCAAGGCCACATTCCTCCAAACAGCCCCGAACCCTGCCTACACGGAGTTCACGAGGCGCTGCCCTTGAACTGTCGAAGGAAGTGCAACAACATGGGGGAAAGAGGGGGGGAGAAAAAGAGAGACAGATGTTTGCCTATTTATGCTCTCACCAATAAAGAGACAAACAACCGACACAAAAAAACCCTCATAGCACGAAAAGCACAAATAACACATTACAACGTGTATGCAGAAGGTAAACATTTGAGACCTGTCGCGTTTGCTTAATTTATCAGTTTTATGAGTATCAGTTATGCGTGTGTGTATGGGCGAAGGTGTTTTATCTCCGTGAACACTCTCCAGAGGCCATTGTCCTTGATGTTATCAGCCGGCCCACAGTTCAGAGAAGCATCCTCAGGTGTCAGCGGGGGAGGGGGGTAGCCAGGGGCTTTTCTGAGCACTCTCCGTCATAACAATCCAGGAGTAGAGATAGGGAGGGAATCCAAATATGTTATTTGTTATGAGACAAGCTGCACTGCCTTTCCTGTCAGGTTTTAAGTTATTTGCTGGCTCCACATAAATCCAATTTTCCAAATTATTGGGCTTTTTCACGCTTCACTTTCAGATTTTATCCCATCTCCCCTTGAGTTCAACCACCAAAGTCAGTCTGCATTCCAACACAGGCAGCTTTTCGGCTTCGCTCCATTCACCTGCCAGGTTTGTCCGTTCACAGCCTTAGTGAGCGCTTCATGCAGCTGGCAGCCTGATCAAGGCCAAATGGCTCCGACATCCGCTGTATTTGCCGATACTTCAAAAACCCACAAAAACCAATAAGTAGAGATCCCAGTATCCTTAATCCAATGTGAAAATTTCAAACGTCCAGGAATGACAAGGTCGAAAGACACACCGTTTTCCTCTAGGAATTTAGGGTGTATCTCACAAAATAAGTCAAATCAGGACCGGACGGGTCCCCCTTCCGTTGCCTACCCATCGAAAAAAAATGTATCAATAGTATTGAGAGACCAGCTTACCAGATCCATGTTTTTCAGAGTTCGGTTGATATGAAGAAAGATCATATGTATTATTATTTAAACTGACATGTATAATGTGATACCTGAGAAAAGAAAGTAAAAAATGTAATAAAAAAATAAATAATTACGGGCTTTAGTGAACATTTAATACCTGGAACCCAGCACCTGTTATCTTCAGCAGTGTACATCACATTAAAAAGGTGACGGAGATTACTGGGAAGTTGTTTACCAGCAACAAATCCTGTCTGGTCAGGATGTATTATTTTACTTATAACAGGCTCAATCCTTGCTGCTAGTACTTTGGTCAATATCCTATAATCACATCCAAGTAGACTCACTGGACGAAATGATTCACATTTAAGTGGATCTTTATTTTTCTTAAGGATCACCGAAATCATAGTCTGTGACTGTAGCAAATATTATAAACAAATACAGTAAGGTTATGAATTAATATAAAATAAATTAATTAACGATACATAAAATACAAACTGTCACAAAACAAATTAAATAAATTCTTTCATCATCATTCTGTCATTCATTTACATCACTTGTTTAAGTTATTTAATTGTAAAATAAATAAATAAATAATAATAATAACAATAATTTGGGGGGCTCTGGCCACCCGGGGGCCCCAAGTGGCCGCTTAGTTCGCTTGTGCCTCGGGTCGGCCCTGACTACCTAGGCACCTCCTTAGTACTCACCTGCCGTTCCGCAGGTCATCACCAGCGGGTATCAGAAGCAAGCCTCAATATTGCTTTCCACCAGGCTTAGACGTGCTCTGGTGAGACGTGTTGAAAATTTAGCCAAAATCCAATGTTCCTGTCAGAAGCCATACTCACTTTCTGTTTGGTGGTAAAGGATTAATAAGGACTTCCAGTCGTGTTTTGAAAATGTGGCCATAAATTATTATCTGCACTGTCAATGAGGAGTAATCAGCAAGGAAAAAATTGACTTAGCACTCAGTGGGCGTAGCTAAAATGATGTCATCAGGTGACCGAGTCAACCTCTCAAATAGCTTTTGGTAAGTTAAAAAAAAGATCATTCATATCTGGAAGCAAATTGGATCATGCCTGTGTAATTTAGAGCCAAATGTATGCAAACGGAATGCTATGGAAATACGCCACTCAGCCGTGTCCTGAACATCGGGCCTAATGAGAAGAAACCGTGCGATTACAATAGGCCTTCGCAGCGTTTAGCTACTCAGGCAAGAAAACCTACAATTATAATAGGCCTTTGTAATGCTTTGTTACTTGGGCTTAATAAGAAGAAACCATGCGATTTCAATAGGCATTCAAAGCGCTTAGCTGCTCGGGCCTAATAATGTTTTTGCATATATATCAAGCGGACCGCAAAAGCAGTAATACTCCACTTGTGAAAGTAAATCTGTTGGGCTCTATTTGACATGAAGAAAGCAATTCTTAGTGCTACACTGCTAGGCAGGACCCATTAATAAATACATAAATAAACAAACACATGCATGAAAGAATAAATAGTTAAAAATAAAAACTACATAAATAAATAAAGGAACATTTTCCAATTTTTGGGGGGTAGGTGTTTTTTTATGAGTGTGTCAGAGTAATTGTAGTTTAATTGTTTGCCTTTTACTGCAAGCTGTAAAACAAATTGCCCTACTGGGACAACTTCTTGAACCACGAACCTTGTATGATTTAGTGACCTCTGCCTAGCTGAGATTGCACAGGGTCATGTTCATCGTTGGACTGTGCACTGCTGCAAACTTAGTGACTTTGTTGCTATTTATGCCAACTTTGCAGACCCTTCTAGCCACTTATTGTTCTTCAAAAAAGCAACTAGTGATAAATCCAGCAACTTTTTTCACTGTTATTGGTGACTTTGGTGACTTCATGTTGTTGTGCCATAAAAGCCATGATGAAAATTAAGTCAGATAGAATTCTGAACATGTATCAAAAGGGGGTTGTAAGCAAAAAGGAATTTTACACATTCAGGCTGAGACAGCCCCTCACAGCAGGGAAGCTGCTATGAGAGCAGATTACACCTCACAGCTCCCTACACTTCACTTTCTCCCTGGGAGGAGAGGGGCAGGGGAGACCAGCACCCCCTGCGAGCCACACAGACAATCTCTCTCAACCTGCCCACTTCTTCCTGGGACTCTCAACGAGAGAGAGTCCACCCTGGGCAACCCCCGAGCATGTGGGTCTTTCGGGCCTCATGGGGTCCGAAACACCCACAATCTGAGTAAAATTGTGCCTCTCTGAAACTCAGTTTATGGTGTTCTGTTGGGACAGCAATTGGGAGAAACTCGTGGATAGGAGGACCCGACTGAGTTCAGAGATTCACTGACCAAATCGAAGCTAAGTTGCACTCTGACTGCTGCAAAACCAGCCGCGAAGTAAAGAATGACGAAACAGCTTTGTCAGGTGTTGCAGGAAAGCGGACGTGAGACGGTGAATCGGTCGCCTTCCCTCACCAGCAATCACATGAGATTGCTCCAATTCGAAAAAGGGCACGTACACAGATTGGGTATTTATCAGAAGGGCATATTAATGCAATGTTTGCGTGGAATGAATGCAAAAAAATATTTTTCTATATTACAAGCTCTAGACAAGCCCACAAAAAAGTTGAGGAAAATTTGACAAAAATGTAGAAAATCACACAAAACTTAATGTTCACAAACAAAATGGAATTTCTTAGAACTAGGGCTGACAGCATCCCTGAAGCATTTTTTTTTACTAGGGCTGATTGTGTGCAAAGTACCATATATCAGTAAAGTTCATTGAAACACAGCCCGCCTTAATCTTGGTATTGTAGATTCAATAAATAAGTGTTTTTTTGTTTTTTGCATTGCTGCAAAAACTGTGAGTATAAAGTGGTTGTCATTTCAAAAGGACATGTACTGTGTAAAGATGCACCCAGAAAGATACACAGTAGCTAACGCATGTGCAAGTTTACCTTAGCATCTGAGAGACTAATGATAATCAGATATGAAATGCTAATGTTCTGTTAAAAGACAAAAAAATACAGCTGCCAATTAACTCAATGTGATAACTCCAGCTAATCATACCGTAGAACAGGGGTGTCAAACTAATTTCTATATGGGGCCACTTTGGCATCATGAAGTCATTAAAAGGGCCGCTTGCATGTGTAGAGACGATACTTTTCATTTCATAATTTCATTCCAGTTCACACAGTAGTATTAAAAAATGCACAGTAACATAAAAGTAGCACCCTTAGGCCCAGTTTATACAGTTTATCTGCAAAAAAAGTTGATATTGGGGTGAGTTACACTTACAGGAGGCACAGTTTTAGCCACTTTATACACTTTAAAAGGATATATGCCTTTTTTTTGGCTCTCGAGGGCCGGATAATTTACCTTGACGGGCCGGATTTGGCCCGCGGGCCTTGAGTTTGACACCTGTGCCGTAGAAGATGGCTGATACCTCCACAAAGCCAAGGAAGGTCTTCAGGAGCACCCCTAGCACTCCAAAGGACCTCAGTTTCCTCATCAGGTACAGTCTGCTTTTCCTGTAAAAAGCATTGGCATTGGGATTCCATTATTCCATTATTATTAAGGTGAAGAACACCCAGGTACTTATAAAAGTCCATTATTGCAACATCAGTCTCCTGGATGTTTACCTGTGTCAGCTTCTTTGTTTCTCCTGCATTTAACTTGAGATGGTTCTGCTGGCATCAGCCTATAAATCTCTGGATCCACTGTCTGTACTCCTTTTCCTCATCTGTAACGAGACCTACTATGGCATAGTCATCAGAAAACTTCTGACTCAGTTCCTTGTATTGCTACTGTGCTACAGATCAACCTATCAGGAACAGCCCTGTGTCGTCACATATTTTGGTCAACCAGTGAGGTAATCAAGTACGCTCTGCGACAACTGGTGGTCCACTCCTTTCCGCTCCAGCTTGTCTTTCAGAATTGTGGTTGGATGGTGTTGAAAGCGTTGGAGAAAGCAGAGAACATGATCCTCACGGTGCTCCCAGTGTTCCCCAGGTGGGCCAGAAATAATTGAAGCAGGTAGATGATGGCATCATCCTCTCAGATACCAGGCTGGTAGGCAAACTGCTGTGGCTGCTGAAGACCTCACCTGGGAGCAAAGATGCTTGAGGATCAGCCTTAATAAAGGTCTTCATTTAGAATTGGATGCCCAACCCACACGCCTTTGAAAAACCAGCAGATAGCTGTCCTTTAGTTTGTGCCAGAAAGTTTAGCTTCATGTAGCAGTCCTCCAGCAGTGTGTGACGGTACATAGGAAATACAGTCCTGGATCCAAGGCCCCTGGGTCACCATTAACCCGTCTGCATTTTTAACAGATTTTCCCCACTAAGCGAGACACCAGCTGAGATGCCGACGCCATAGTCAGAAACGTGGCATTAGAGACATCAGGTACCCTAGTCAAACGTTTGCCATGGTCCAACTCGGACGACATTAAATCTTACTGAAACTTCTGGCGAAGGATAATTGTAAATACAGTAAGATTGTTATTCATGCTGGCAGTAATTACACCTAGTTATGTCAATTGGAGGTCACTTACATTAGTGTTGCTTCAGTGTGTAAGTTTGCTAAGACAATGTCAGACTTCGTAATCAAGTGAGAATGCTATTCAGCATTTTCAGTTATTGTTTTCCTGTTTTTCTTTATCAGGTGAGAATGCTATACAGCATTCTCACTTATTAAGTTCCTTCAGGTCTTGATTATTATTCCGTACGTTTTTCGGCATCTAACTACTCCTGCATACTTCAACCAATTTAAACAATTTTCATATCAAAACATTCAGCTTGTTCACAACATTACTGCTATGTCTTTTGGTAATTATAACTTTTATAATATTTAAAATATTTAACTTTTTGTGAGTTTTTGCTCTCATTGAAATTGAATGGAGAATCCTTCAAATTCTTCAAATCTTTCAGCTTTTTGACAGCTTACTGCTTCAGCCTACTTTCAGCTAGAAACACCATTCAACTTTTAAAATGTTCAAATAACCTTCAGCTGTCTTCAGCTACTTCGGCTTTTTCATATCTTTTACCATTTTCATACAGTACCTCCTTAAAATAATTTTGCATTTTCGTGAAATTCAGAAAAATGAATGTGTTGCTATGGTTGCTAGGGAGGTCATTTAGAGTGGCCACTCTGCCGTTCCTATAGATTTTCCTTTTCTGAACAACTTCTTCTCACTCGCTCAATTTTCACTCTATTCACATAAATTATACATCAAAATGTAGGAATTTTTGTCTGGATTCTGGAAATGTAACCATCATTGGTGTGGGATTTATAGATTTTTCGCAAATCACCCCAGAGCACCACAAAGCCTAAAAGCTCTCCATCTACTGCAGTCTGTGCCTGCAGTAGATGAACACCTGCAGGCCTGAGTGAGTTTCCATGACAACGGAACTCTGCTGGCCAGAGGTTACTGCAGGTCAGGGACAGGCTGCCTTTGCTTAGCATGGCATCTTTTGATGCTCACTGCAGGGGCTGTAATGAACGTAGGAATCTGAAATTTGCATAGTCACTTCCTCTTAACATTTTTAAATTTTCCAGTGATTATCAGGCATGTGTCACTTTTCTGTCACCTTTTGGATTTCACATAGTTACTACTACTACTACTACTACTACTGATACAACTACTGATACTACTGATACTGCTACTACTACTACTGCTACTACTACTACCACTACCACTACCACTACTACTACTACTGATACTACTACTACTACTACTACTGATACTACTGCTACTACTACTGATACTACTGCTGCTACTACTACTGATACTACTGCTGCTACTACTACTACTGCTGCTACTACTACTACTGCTGCTGCTACTACTACTACTTCTGATACAACTACTACTAATGATACTACCACTGCTGCTACTACTGATACTACTCCTACTACTGATACTACTACTACTATCACTACCACTACTACTACTACTACTACTACTGATACTACTCCTACTACTACTACTGATACTACTACTACTATCACTACCACTACTACTACTACTACTCCTACTACTGATACTACTCCTACTACTGATACTACTACTACTACAAATTCCTTCAAATTCTTCAATTTTTTCTAATTCTTCAAATTCCTTCAAATTCTTTAAAAACTGATACTACTACTACTACTACTACTACTACTACTACTACTACTACTACTGTTTAACTGGTTTAGCTCTTTCAAAACATTCTTCTCTTCCTTCAGCTTTTGTCCCTTCATGTTCAAACAGTTTTTTTGTTGGATCTCAATACTTTTCAGCTAGTTTTTCACTTCTGCAGGGATCTTCTGCACCTTATGCTCAAAAGATCTTCTGCCTCTTTTCCTCAATCATTCTGCAGGAAAGTATTCTCACTGCTGTTTCGCAGGAACAGCTTTTTCTAGTTTTATCTTGTCCCTTGCCTGTTCTGACCAGTCATGACATGTTTAGCCACATGCCTTCATTTAACCGCTGGTTATCTAGGTGGTGCTGTTATGAATTTGGATGGACCCAAAAGACAACCCGAAAACAGGTCAGTGACGCTTTGATGTTGTTTATTAAAAGGAAAGGTTTGCACGGCTCTTGCTGTGTGCGGCTCACGCTCACCGGCTGGCAGCTCCTGAAGGTGAGACGACAGGTTAGTGATCAGCAGAGCCAGATAGAACTGTGGAGTTGAAGCTAGATCACTAACCTGGTTGTGGGCAGGCTCGTCGGGGCTACTTCTGGTCCCTGAGTTCGGCAGAGTCCGTGCTGGGATAATCCAAGGCCGTTTGTCCTAGTGCAGTCCAGGCCCGATAGCGGGAGGTCAATTGATCAGGCAGAGGTTTCCGAGGGCGAATCCAAAAGGAGGTTCCAGGTCCAAGTCCAAGTCAAAATCCAGAAGAAGAGACAGTTAAAGGGGCAGGCAATCTCCGGTACTCACGGGCTGGTTTGGTCAGAACACAGGTGGGCAGTCCAAGGTCCAGAGGCTGACAGGCAGAACTCAGGCGGGCAGACAAATCCAAAGTGGGGCAAGGCTGGTTCAAAAAACAGGGCAAAGACAGGTCGGGCTTCGGACAGACAGACAGGTTTTCAAGATGGCTGGAAGTTCTCACCGAGATGGCTCGAGACGTTCTGGCACTGGAGGCTGAGAGGGACGGAACCTTTATGCTGGTGGGGTGGAGCCAGAACAGGTGATAGCAATTAGCAGCCCCAGTGCCAGGAACGTTACAGGTGCCCTAAAAACGAACATGGCCTACATTAAGTACATTTAAGCATAATATAAACAAGCCAATTGGAATATTATGATTGGATTAAGCTCAATCAGAATGAAATTGTATTCCGAATGAGAGGGTAGTTCAAGCCGACTGATAATCATGAATGTAAATGCTTCTCAGGATCAAATTATTCTGAATATGGCAAACTGGCACATGTGCGTCTAACATACACTTGACATATTTCCATGTTGTTGCGTGGCGGAAAGACATCAAGGAAGCAGGAGCTCAAAAAATACATCAGGAAGCAGGAGCTCCAAATTCTAGTGCAAGTCCGGCCTGGGCGCTCGGAAGACAAAAAAACTTGTATAACACTGGCTTTTCTACTATTTTTGTAGTCCAGCAAAAACGGAAGTTCGTCGTCTTTTGTGTCCTTTTTAGGGAAATTTGATACCTGCGCATGTCAGGGTTGTTCTATTCTAATAAAGCCAGGTGCATAAAAACGCAGATTATGATTGGATTAATCAATTGTGTGCCAAAATAAATAGTACAATCCAATTATGTATTGCTTTTTAATCCAAATACATTTCAATCCCATCGTGAAATTATGTACATGTAAACATAGCTACTGATAATTAGTGAACTTTCTGGGGAAAAACATGGTCTGAAAACCCGACATCCATGTCACTTTGGATGGTGCAGCTCTACTTTCTAGGAAACTGGCCGGATTTATTAGTTCTCCAAAATACTGACTGTCATGGTTTAGTTTTGATTCGGCTTTTGTTTACCATTAGTTTTCAGTTTTTCCACCTTGTTTAAGTTTTAGTTATGATTTGACTTTATTTATTGTTAGTTTTTAGTTTCCTCCTCCCCTTCCACTCTGCCTTCACTTCACTCCCCTTGTAGTCAGTCACACCTGTTGGTAATTTATCAGACGCATTTCACCTGCTAGCCTTCCTATTTAAGCCTCCCTCTGTTTCACTCTAGTGCCGGTCCATCATCAAGTTACACCCTCTCCGTGCTAGTCTGCCTGTTACCCTAGAAACCCCGTCGTCTCTGCTCCTTTAAGCCCTCTGCCTCTTGTGGATCCTGCTGTGCTCTGGCTAGCTCTCTGCCTCCTGTGGATCCTGCTGCCAGTCTCTGCCTTTAAGAACTCTCGCTCCGGGCCGTCAGCTCCTGCCATCAATCACTCCGGTTCCTGTGCTAACCTGCTCCTCTGACCTCATCATCCACCATCCATCAATCTTGCAGTAAAGACTCTCAATTTTAGTCCCGTGTGTGTGGTTCTGAGTTCATCCATAGACAAATTCTGACACTGACAACCCTGGGTTCAGGGGCCGTAGTTTAACACACTTCTCTGCAGCTTCTGTACTGTTACCCACCCTTCTCCGCAGGTATTAATTTGCTAACAGGATTGTGGTGCGAATACATTGGCTTTAAAGCACATTGCATATGTGTCTTTTTCTCTGCTTTTACGCAGCACCCTGGAAATTGAAGATGTGTCAGGATCTTGGCACTAATGTCTGGTCTGATCACTTATTTCACACACCTGTTTAACTCCGTCCTGTTCACATTACCGCTCACCTGTTCCACCTGCATATGACAGTATATATTCACCCTCAAGACCAGACAGCAGTGCCAGATTATTTCAAACCTTAGGTCAGTCATTTTCCAGCATACTTTCTGATTCTGATTTCCTGATCCCAACTAGTTCTGTCTACCGACCTCTGAGCCTGCCTGACCCCTCAAACCTGATTGCCGGATCCGTTAGCATGACTCCTACCGGACCTCCGAGCCTGCCTGTCCTCATTTACTCTGTTTTTCTGATTGTGTACCGTACCCGGACCTGTGACCTGACTCCGTCTTGGATCTTCCTCTTCGGATTTCTGACTACCTGGCTCTGACCTTGGATCTTGTCCCTGACACCGACTCTGGATTATCCTTCTGATCATCCTGCTAACCGTTGGTCTCACGGCTTCGACCATCCGCCTGGCTAACTACCACCGACACACCAGTGTCTGGGACGCCCAGAGCAGCCACCGCCACGCAGCGTTAATAGCCAGCCGATTGGGATTTATACCGGTCACCAGAGAAAGACTGGATATCAAGCAGCAGTGCTGGCCCGAGGCATAAGCGAACTAAGCGGCCACTTAGGCCCCCACCCCCCAATTATGTATGTATATATATATATATATATATCAGTGACGTGCGGTCAGGGGAGGCAGGTGAGGCAGTGCCTCACCAGCCATCATGGAAAGAAAGAAAATATATAATCATAAAGTAATTTAAATTGTTATATTCATCCGGTGGTTTGTACAAAAAAATATTTATTTTTCATGTAGCTTCACCAATTTCGATTTTTATTTGTTCAAAATCGCTGAATTTTCTTATTTTCCCATTCAAATGCTTGGAAGCGCTGCCGGTGAGGCAGCAGCGAGCTCTGCCTCACCTTGGATTGCGCAACCCCTGGCTCTGCGCTGGCTGCTAAGCGGAGAGAGCATGTTGCTGTACGGCGTCAATAAAATGGTTTAAACAAATTTAATATGTGAACTTATTTCCAATAATTTAGCTTATGTATATAATGTACAGTGCTTTTCGTCACCAACTGTGTTTGTGTAACGAGTTTCGTGTGATGAGCGATTATAAACGGCAGAGAACAGGTTCGAGGTGAGGCAGGCAGTTCTCTTGCCTCATGGCAGGGGGCGCTCAAGATCCCAGACGTTCGTCTTGTTCACTCCTCAACTGCAGAGTAAGTGACAGCGAGCTAGGCTAAACGATTCGGGAAGCAAGTCAAGTGCAGCGATAGATTATAATAGAGATAGTGATTTTTTTCCTCTCTTGCATTCATCCCTCAAAAACGGTGAGGGATGAATGCAAATCTCCTGGACAGCTTCTCAACTTTTTGGCCGAGAAGGATCTTGTTGTAACTGTTCCTGAGGCGACAAAGTTGCTCCAGCTCACGGTGCCAGCTACTACAGCGTCAGTGGAGCGGTCATTCTCAGCCCTGAAGAGACTGAAAACATACAGCAGGAACAGGACGGATCAAGGAAGGCTTTCTTCCCTGGCAGTGATCTCCATTGAGACAGAGAGACTTTTAAAACTGAAGAAGATAACGAGGACTTCTATCGCAAAGTGACTGATGTTTTTGTGCAGAAGGAGCGACGCATGGACTTCATTTATAAGTAACGGTAAGACAGTAATAACATTTATTTTGTTTTGTTTTTTAAGGAAATGTGTGTTTTGTGAGCTACAGTTTGTATGTGTAAGGATGAAGAAGTGAAACATAACCTGTAAACTGCTGTCAATCTATGCATCTATTTGCAAATCTGATTCTGATGACGTCAGTGCCTCACCAGCTATGAACCTCACCGCACGTCACTGATATATATATATATATATATATATATATTATTTTTTTTACAATTAAATAAATTAAACAAGTGAAATAAATGAATGACAGAATGATGATGACAGAATTTATTTAATATGTTTTGTGACAGTTTGTATTTTATGTATCGCTAATTAATTTATTTTATATTAATACATAACCTTACCAGTGTTGTATAGTAACGAAGTAAAAATACTCACTACTGTACTTAAGTATATTTTGGAGTACTTTATACTTTTCTCAAGTATACATTTTTTTGATTACTTTTACTTTTACTTCACTATATTTCCGTACTTAATTGCATACTTTTACTCCGATACATTTTCAATGTTTGGTTTAGTTACTCGTTACAAAAAAAAGTGTCGGTTTGGCTCAGCCAGACCTGCGTACATGCACAGGTTCGCCCGGATCGCCTCCGTTTGAAGCGCTCGGCGTGTCATTTCAAAGTTGCTGTGTGCCAGCGGGGGCGGGGCCTGGTGCTCCACGAAGCCAATAACTAACGCGCCTGGCGTTTGATTGACATGGTAGAGACCCCCCTTTAACTCCGCTCTCATTGGTTGTGCTGTCTTAAATTCTGCCTTCCCTCTTCCTGATTGGCTGTTTTCTATTATGTGTGTGTGCGTGCATGTGCGTACGTGCTTGGAGCACGAGATTTCAGTTTTGATTTTAACTGGTATACTAGACTACGAAACTAGTCCCAGTTAAGAAACTAAATATTATCTACACTAAAATAGGTAAAAGCTGCTCAGTGCAGTTCTGAATAGAAGCAGCAGAGAGAGTTTAGAATTGTTGAACTTGAGAAATGTAAGTAACCAACGTTAAAATCTCAAAATAGCATTTAATTCTGAAGTATAACACATTTCATCAACAAAAACCTAATCTCCTCTATAAAACTAAATATTCTGTGCCAGGCAGGAGTTCTGAAGACTGCTGGAAAGATGGAAAAGCAAAGACTGTAGGTCATAAAAATTCAGATTCTTAGCCACAGCCGTGGCCATTATTTCATTGTTATTGTTGCTTTCATTTATTTTCGACCATTTGCTACTCTTGTTTAGACCTTTGCATAGTTATAATAGTATGATTAGGGTTCCACAAAATAACAGTGTTATTCATTTGACTATTTCTACTTCTAGAATTAGGATAAAGACAAATAAAACAAAGGAACACAATTTACATTGGTTTTATTGTTCATAGATTTCCACACTGTCCATTAATGAATTAGTATAAACCAGGGCCGGAGCTAGCAGATTCAGAGGGCAGAGAATTCCCAAAGTATCTAACATATTCTACCTCCTGCAGTGGAAGGGAAAAATTGTTATGGGCTGGCTGATATACAGCAGGTCAAAAAAAGGCCATATTTTGGCTGCAGTGCTTGCTGTTCTCTTATGAAGAAAAGATAATCTAGTGCACTAAATTCAATAGCTGGGTTGAAAATATCCAGTATAAAATACAGAGATTTGTGTGTGTGGTGTGTTGGCGGCAGGTGTAGAGGGGGGCACCAAAAAGACTGCAAAGCTGTCAGCTGGCCTGCCTGCAGGTGTATCTACTAGCAGGGTTACCACTTCCTGTAGGTTAACTAAGCCTGGTTTATCACTTCACCATGTTCTTAGTATACACCCCCTTTGCCTGCACTTGGTTGTGTGTTGGTTTTGCTTGAAGAAGGAAAACTAAAAAGCTTACAAAAAAGTTGTATTTTCTGTCTAAAGTTGGTCTAAATTTCTCCTGCACTTGGTTGTTTATATTATTTTAAGTGAATTTGACTTTCAAAGTTTACCAAAATCTAAAAAATGTCATTCAAACTGCATTTGCTTTGTTTTACTTTTTACTTATACTTCTCATTACATTACTTGAGTACATCTATTTTTACAGTAATTTATTAGGTATTTAGGGGGTGAGGGGGGTTCTGGTTGGGTGGCCCCTGGGGCCTCTGGCCCTCGGGGTCCATGGCCGGTGCCACTTCAGCGTAGCTGGCTGCCAGCGGAGCCCACGGGCTCGCCCCCGCGGCTCTTGGGGGCTTCGGCATCGCAGTGGCTGGGGGATTAACTCCATCTCTCCTCTTTCCCTGGGGTGGAGGGGGGGGGTTGCGGATTTCCTGTGTTGGCCCCTCTTGGCACCCTGCTTTGGGGGCCACTTTGGGAGTCCGGGGTTGTTGGGTCCCCTGGCACCTGCCTCGGTGCTCGGTGAAGGCGGGCCTTTGGTTCTTCACAACCACTATTGAGCAATTTTCTTCTGGATAAATTTCACATACACAAGTGCATTCTCACAAACACCCACAGGTGCTGGGTTCCAGGTATTAAGTGTTCACTTATATACAGAAAGCCCATAATTAATTTATTTTTTATAATTTTTTTTTACTTTCTTTTCTCAGGTATCACATTATACATGTCAGTTTGAATAATAATATATATGATTTAGCAATGGTATCAAGGTGTTACTCTATTGTATCTGTTACACTATGTCCGTTGGTTGTGCTGTTCTTTTTACATCTCTCTTTCCAGGTAATCAAGCAGACGGAAGATGTTTTATCATTCTTTCCCTTTTATCTCTTCTTTCTTTCACCTCATGGCTTGTCTCTAGGGTTAGAGACAAGCCATACGGCAGCTGGTCTCGTCCCACAGCCTGGTGGACGTATGGAGGAGGATGCACACAGGCTCCAGACAGTACACATCGTCCCACATTATGAAAACTGCATCTCTTTAGCTCGTATTGATCGTTTTTATTGTTTTAAACATCATTTTAATGTGTTTAAAACATGTCAGATTTTACCGGTAGCTTTTACAGACCACTCTTTGCTTTTAGGGGATGTTTTTATTACAAACATTTTACCTAAAAGCGCCTACTGGCATTTTAATCTGGCTTTAACATCTGATCATAGTTTTAGAGAAGTTATTTTTGGACTGTTTTTAGACAGAGAAAGGGGGATTTTACTTGTCTAAGGCAGTGGTGGTGTAACCCACCCTAAATTTGGAGAAAGAAAGAGAAAAAAAAAAAAAAGAACTTAAGTAGGGATAGTATGATATTGTGATCAATAATTGTCACAACACAAAGTATGAGTTTTCTATGTTCACCTTATAAATCAGACACCAATAGTTGAGGTTACGCCACTTTGTGTTAATAAATTCAAATTTTCAACACTTTTCAGCAGTGGTAAACATTTTGCGGTAATGCCCACTAGGTGGCCACTGTGCAGCGCTGGTGTTCTTTCTGAACCTGTTGTGGAGGGAGAAACAGCGAAAGCGTAGCTCTGAAAGAAGAAGAGAATAATATCCCTAAGAGTGAATTATTTTATTCTTTCTTTTGATGGTGGCGTCTGAAAACCTTTTTCTGTTAACATAGGTAAGCTCATATATCATGGTTATTCCTAACTTTTATCCTGTACAAGTTTTAAAGACTGCTGTTCGCGTACAGTTGAAAGGAGGGGCACCATCTTAATGGCTGCTGTACTGACTACTTCTAGAAGTGTCGGTCGTGTGTTGATGTCAATGTAGTTGCTAAAACTGTTTCATTTTATACAAATTATTAGTTAAGACATATGTGGCCAAATGTTAAATTTCATTGTTGTGCTGACTTTAGAGTTGTAGTTTGATATAAACGTAAAAAAAACTGCAGCGCTGTATTTTTTATTTTATTTTTTTGTTTCTTTCTGAACCTGTTGTGGAGGGAGAAACAGCGAAAGCGTAGCTCTGAAAGAAGAAGAGAATAATATCCCTAAGAGTGAATTATTTTATTCTTTCTTTTGATGGTGGCGTCTGAAAACCTTTTTCTGTTAACATAGTTAATGGCTACTGAGAGATTGAGTGGCGGACTGTGAGCGAGACAGTGGGTACGACGGAGGAGCGGGGTGTTTCCATTTCCGGCGGCCATAGCAGGAGAGAGAGAGAGAGCGTGGTGGACAGCGGGCTGGACTCTGAACTTCAGGCCTGAGTTTGGAATTTCATCTTTACTGTCTCATCAAGGATTTTTTTTTGTTTTCCTCTTGTGGTGTTGGAGGATAATATCGGATTTCAATTTTTTTTTACTGAGCTCAAAATAGGTATTGGGTTGTGCACAACTAAACTAAATTGACTATTGCTGCAGCAAAATTTAAACAGGTACTTTTGTTTGTTCGTTTGCTTTATTTTTTTTTCTGGCCAGAATATATGTCATCATTATTATCTGACATTTTGGATCAGTAAGTGACCGTGTCTCATTTATTGTTGGACATTGGAAAATAATAAAAAAAATTTTAAAGAGTTAAAGTGCAGTTGTGTTTTCATTTCTCTGTGTGAGGTCAATAATCATCGACAGCCAAAGACTAAATGATTATTAAGTGCTAGTTCATTTGATATCTATTTTATCTTTAATCCCTCGGACCAGGACATTGCTCAAAGTATTTAAGTAGTGATCCCAGACCTTGAGGTTATTTTTTTTTACAGGTAAATGTTGGAGGCTGATCAGAACCTGGTTACAGTGGGACCATGGAAAAGTTCAAATAAAACAACTTTGTCAGCAGCACACTCTTAATGTCACTCGTGACATCACCAGATCTATTAGCGATCTGGAGATGAACATAGTGGAACGAGAACATCTAAGTGAGTCCACAGGAAATCGAGAGCATAATGAAGCTCTCAAATCCAAAAGGCTAGTTTTAGCCAACCTGCTGGAGTCTAAAGTCCAAGGCGTGTTGGTCAGGTCTCGGGTTCAGAACATCACAGAGATGGATGCTCCCTCTAGCTTCTTCTTCAGCTTGGAAAGGAAACGCGGGCAGAGGAAGGTGATCCATTCCCTACTATCTGACACAGGGCAGCAGGTGAGTGAACCAGGCCAGATTAGGAGGAGGGCTGTAGAGTTTTACTCCTCTCTGTTTGACAGTGAGTATATGGAGAACAAGGAGCTGTTTGGGGAGTTCTGCAGTGGGCTGCCCCAGGTCTCTAAGGAGACCAACGTACAGCTAGAGCGCCCCCTGGGGGTACAAGAGCTCCACACAGCCCTCCTGAATATGCAGCGCCAGAAGGCCCCAGGCATCGATGGTCTTACAGTAGAGCTTTACAAAGCCTACTGGGACATCCTAGCGAAAGACCTGCTGGAGGTCTATAATGAGAGTTTGGCCGCTGGTTCACTCCTGCTTTCGTGCCGCAGGGCAGTCATCACCCTCCTGCCCAAGAAAGGGAATCTGCAGGACATTAAGAACTGGCGCCCTGTGTCTCTCCTCTGCACCGACTACAAGATCCTCTCCAAAGCCTTGGCTACTCGGCTGAGAGAAGCTATGGAGCAGGTTCATCCACCGGGACCAGACCTACTGCGTCCCTGGCAGGTCCATGGTAGATAACATCTACCTAATTTGGGATGTTTGGAGGTCTCCGGTTCATTGGGTCTAAGAATGGGCTTGATCTCATTAGATCAAGAAAAGGCGTTTGATTGTGTCGAACACGGCTTCCTGTGGAAAACTATGGAGAGGTTTGGGTTCAGTGCCGGTCTGATCGCAAAGATCCAGGTGATGTACAGTGGCATTGAGAGTACGCTAAAGATCAACGGTGGTCTGTGTGCTCCTTTTAGGGTACGTAGAGGCGTTCGCCAAGGCTGCGCTCTGTCCGGGATACAGGACTGGCAAAAATAAAAGTAATAAGCCAAAGGCTAGACTTTTAAACTTTTTAATCTGTGAGGCAAAATGGCTATTTATTTGTCCCGTAGAGACAGACTGCAAGGAGGACCTCACCTTGATGCTGTGGCTCTGTGGAAGTGCAACATAAAAGCCAGGATAAGGCTGGAGTCTCACTTCCACAGAGCCACGCAGAACATGGAGGATTTTATGCAGTTTTGGGGTTTTAACAAGATTTTATGTGAAGTGTCTGAGGGAAGAGAACTTCAATTTAACAAGCTCCTTATTTAAGTATTTTATGTAAATTACGCTTGTTTTTTAACTAAATTGCTTAATTGTTTGGCCTTTTGTAAATAAAGTTTTGTTAAAAGTCTTTTTATTCTCTTCTTGTTCTTCCTTTACTTTCCTACTTTCCCATTGTAGCATCCACATAACTTGAAATTCTCCCAGCAGGAACCACAATAAAACTATTTACATGCATAAATCAAGCGGAGCACTATGCGAAAGCTGATTGCTCCACTTGTGAAAGCAAAATCTGTCGAGCTTTATTTGGCATTAAGACACCAATTCTTATTGCCCTATTGCTAGACAGGACACTGGGGAAAAAAAAGAATAGAGTATCTTTGTTTAACACCCTTGAGAGATTGGGATTTGGTCCTAAATTTCGTTCGGGGATTGAGTTAATATATGCAAATCCCCAAGCTATGGTAAGAACGATAATATAATATCTGACCCATTCCCTCTGTTTCGGGGGAACAAGACAGGGGTGTCCTCTGTCAGCCCTGCTCTTTATGTGGCAATCCAGCCTCTTCCAATAATATTGAGGAATGCTGCTGAACTGGGGGGAATACGCAGGGGGATGCAAAATCATAAACTTGCGCTGTACACTGACGACCTTCTCCTTTTCCTGTCACATCCTGCCACAAGCATTTTGGTGGCTCTCCTTATTGAAAACTTCGGGAGGGTTTCGGGTTATAAAGTTAATCTAGAAAAAAGTGTTTTTCCCAATTAATGAACAGTCAAGGAGACTATTATTCCAGGCCTATCCTTTTACAACCATGAAGGACAAATTCACATATTTAGGTGTTACGGTAACAAGCAAATATAAAGATTTATTTAAGCACAATTTTAAAGTTACAGCGGATAAGGTGAAATCAGATATGGAAAGGTGGTCATCTCTCCCAATATCATTGGCAGGTAAAATAAACTCTTAAATTGATCGTAATGCCAAAGTTCCTGTTCTTATTTAAGACAATACCAATTTTTATTCTTATGCCTTTTTTTATTAAATAAATGTACATCTACCTTCATATTGAAAAAAACAGTCCCCCGGATAAGAAGAGAGTTTCTAGAGAGACAGAGAGGAGGGGGGCCTAGCTCTACCAAATTATATGCATTATTACTGGGCAGCTAATCTACATAAGTTGCTATTTTGGGTCTCGCAGTTAGATGATGAGAAAACCCCAATATGAGTACATATGGAAAAATATGCATCCAGCCCAATTTCCCTGCGTTCCCTGATTTGTGCCCCTCTGGCCCTAAGCAAGCACCTACACACAAATAACTCTGTTGTACGTAACTCTGTCAAAATCTGGGTCCAATTCATAACTCATTTTAAAAACAGAAATGCCTCCTGTCTGCTCCCGTTTATGGCAATCACCTGTTCTCTCCAGCTCTGGGGGGAACAGCGTTTAAGGAATGGCATAGAGCTGGGGTGAAATCTGTTAATAATTTGGTTAAAGATGGTGTACTTATGTCTGCTGCTCAGCTGGAAAAGGAATATTGAATCCCCTTAAAAACTAATTACTTCAGATACTTTCAGATTCGAGATTTTGTGAAAAAGACTTTCTAATCTCTTGAATCACCACAGAGTGGGTGGATAGATGGGCTATTGGATATGAATCTGACCACTAAGGGGTCGGTTTATATGCTCTATGTAAATATCCAGAGGGTGGCTTCCCCATCCCTTGCCTACATAAAAAGGAAATGGGAGAAAGAATTAGAGCTGGACATATCAAAAAATTAATGGAGGTGGGAAGTAGAACACATACATTGTTTTATGTGTTTGACATGGACTAACACAGATTAAAGTGGTACATAGACTTCATTTCACGTGGGACAAATTGGCAAGAATTTACCAGGAAGCCCTACATGTAAACAGGTTCCAACATATCTCAAATGTTCTGGTCTCTCCCCAGGCTCAAAGAATTCTGGATCAAAATCTTCAAAACCTTTTCATCCATTTACAAGAAAATTATTGAACCCGTTCCTCGGGTAGCCATTTTTGGTTTGACACCAGGGGAAACAGAATTAACAACTGTCCAAAGGAAAGAAATGGCATTTTCTTTATTGCTGGCCAGGAAAAGGATTTTATTTAATTGTATAAAGGCAGCACCGCCAACTCACAAAAGATGGGTAGAGGAGGTGATGGCACACCAAAAGTTGGAACATCTTAGATTTACTTTACAGGGCAACACTAAGAGATATTTCAAGGTCTGGCAACCTTTTGTTTCCTATTTAGAAATAAATAGGAAATTCTGTTAATGAAAGTTATGAACAGAATCGGTGACAAAGGGCAGCCTTGGCAGAGTCCAACTCTCACTGGAAACGAGTCCGACTCTACTATATTTGCTCCACTTGTGAAAGCAAAATCTGTCGAGCTCTATTTGGCATTAAGACACCGGCTATGCGGACCAGTCGATCCCCACAAGATCCCTCGGGGGACACGGTCGAATGCCTTCTCCAGATCCACAAAGCACATGTAGACTGGTTGGGCAAACTACCATGCCCCCTCCAGAATCCTGCTGAGGGTGTAGAGCTGGTCCAGGGTTCCACGGCCAGGACGAAAACCACACTGCTCTTGCTGAATCCGAGATTCGACTATCCGACGGACCCTCCTTTCCAGAACCCCTGAATAGACCTTATCAGGGAGGCTTAAGAGTGTGATTCCTCTATAGATGGAACACACCCTCCGGTCCCCCTTTTTAAATAGGGGAACCACCACCCCAGCCTGCCAATCCACGGGAACTGCCCCCGATGTCCACGCAATGCTGCAGAGCCGTGTTAACCAACACAGCCCCACAACATCCAGAGCCTTAAGGTAGTCAGGGCGAATCTCATCCACCCCCGGAGCCTTGCCACCGAGGAGCTTTTTAACAACCTCGGCAACCTCAGCACCAGAGATGGGAGAACCCGACCCAGAGTCCTCAGGCTCTGCTTCCGCAATGGAAGACGTGTTGGTGGGATTAAGGAGGTCTTTCAAGTATTTCGCCCACCGACGCATAACGTCCCGAGTCGAGGTCAGCAGCACACCACCCCCACTATAAACAGTGTTGGTAACGCACTGCTTCCCCCTCCTGAGACGCCGGATAGTGGACCAGAATTGCTTCGAAGCCGTACGGAAGTCTTTCTCCGTGGCCTCTCCGAACTCTTCCCACGCCCGAGTTTTTGCCTCGCCGACCAGACGAGCCGCCTGCCGCTTCGACTGCCGGTACACATCAGCTGCTTCCGGAGTCCCACAGGCCAATAAAGCTCGATAGGACTCCTTCTTCAGATTGACGGCTTCCCTCACCACTGGTGTCACCAGCGTGTTCGAGGGTTGCCGCCGCGACATGCACCGACAACCTTGCGGCCACAGCTCCGACTAGCCGCCTCAACAATAGAGGCGCGGAACATGGTCCATTCAGACTCGATGTCCCCTGCCTCCCTCGGGATGTGTTCAAAGTTTTCCCGGAGGTGGGAGTTAAAGCTCCGTCTCACAGGGGACTCTGACAGACGTTCCCAGCAAACCCTCACAGTACGTTTGGGCCTGCCAGGTCTGACCGGCTTCCTCCCCCACCATCGGAGCCAATTCACCACCAGGTAGTGGTCGGTGGAGAGCTACGCCCCTCTCTTCACCCGAGTGTCAAAGACATGCGGCCTCAGATCAAATGAAATGACAACAAAGTCGATCATTGAACTGCGGCCTAGGGTGCCCTGGTGCCAAGAGCACATGTGGACACCCTTGTGCTTGAACATGGTGTTTGTGATGGACAATCCATGACGAGCACAGAAGTCCAACAACAGGCCCACCTGATCTGAACTCGAGTGGTGTTCTGTTCTGAATGGGATGTCTTTTGTTTCAATAACAATTTTATTATTATATTTGCTATAACATTATAGCGCGACTTTTGTATCAATCATCTTCAAGCATAGGTGATTCTGCGTGGTGGGAGCGGGGCCCCCAAATCAAATTCTGTTTAGGGCCCCCAAGAGGCTCGGGCCGGCACTGCAACTTTCGCTAATGATTTGTGATTAACAAAAGCATATGAACTTCCTCATGTTGTGCAATTGTATACTGTTTAAAGTTACTTAATGTTTATTAAATAACCCTCTGTTAAGTATTGTCTGGTGATGATCAGCTCTGAAGCTGATATCAAGACAATGGTTGAAAGGGATGAATTCGAGCTCTAGCGATCTTTTAACAGCAAAACCTGCACACACATATCTGTTGAGTAGGACAAGATGTTGTTATCCCAATAGATACCTAAGGCACCAATGAGACACTGTGGCCATCAAGTGGGTGATGGCAACCCTTGGGTTCTCAAGTGGGCGCCCTCCTTCTTGGGTGTTTCGCTGATAGGCCCACGACGCCTCCAGAGGGTTCAGCAGTGAATCCCAGCGTCACAGGTTCACTCCCATCAACCATCACACACTTGAGCCCCAAGCAAGGTCCTTACTCTTGGTCTACAGCCACTGGCTCCCCTTTTCAGCAGCCTTGGAGAGGTCCTTGATTGCCAGCCTGTGGGCCTTCCCTCGCACCCCCATCCCCCTGAGTAGTCTAGATGTTGAGCTGGTTATGAATCCCCTGCAGCCTACTTCCACTGGGCGTACCTTCACATTCCATCCTTGTTGTTGGGCTTCTGCTGCAAGATTGCTGTATCTCAGCTTCTTCCGCTCAAAGGCTTCCTCTACGGCACCCTCCCAGGGTACCGTGAGCTCAATGATGTACACCCGCTTGAGTGAGGAAGACCACAGAACGAGGTCTGGACGCAGGTTGGTGGATGCAATTTCCGGTGGAAAGCACAGCTTTTTGTCCAGGTCTGCCAGCATTTTCCAGTCCTGTGCTCTGCCCAGCTGCCCAATGTCAGCCCTACTGGTGATGGTGAAGGAGGCTTGACCCTTTCGAGCAAAAAGTGTTAGCTGCTGGTGGGATGGAGGCGGGGGGAGCGCATTTGCACTCATCCGCTGACATTCCAGCACTGTTGCAAGACTTCTGAGCACCTGGTTGTGTTGCCAGGTGTAGCAACCTTGGGTAAGGCTGGTCTTGCATCCCACTGAGATGTGCTTTAGTGTTGCTGGGCTTGGGCACAAGGAGCATGTGGGGTCATCGCAATACCATTGGCTTAGGTTAGCAGGTGACGGTAAAACATCATGAGCAGCTCTGATGGTAAAGCTTGCCCTGAAGGCCTCCATCTCCCATAGATCTTTCCAGGAGAGCTTTCTTTTCTCAACTCCTTCCCATGCCATCCACTGCCCTAGCTTCATCTGTGCCACAGCTTGTGTGCGCCTTGCTCCTTCCTCTTCCCGCCGTACCTCTTGGACCACCAGCTTGCGCTTCTGAGCTGGATTGGCCTTGCTCCAAGTTGGTCTGCGAGTGCCAAGGCCAAGACCAATCCTCCCCTCCTGAACATGTCCCACGATGTCCCAGTGTCGGAGTGTTGCCTTTGCCTGCTCTGTAGCAGCTAGCGGGGTCCACTTCCTACCAGTGGCCAAGATGGGTGCTGCTTGGGACACAAGTGGGTCCCTTGAGTCTTGGAGCGTCATTTCCAGTCTAACCTTGGCACACTTGTACTTGTACTTTTCCACCTTTGAGAGTGGAACCCCAGAGGAGACGTGGCAGGAGTCCATACTGCATACACCAGAGCTTGAGCTTGCCAGGAAGCAAGGTTCTGTCGATGTTCTTTAGGGTGCTGGCTATGTCCTTCCTGAGCTGCTTTACTTGCTCTTTGTCTTTGAGGGAGGCATCATACCATCGCCCCAGGCTCTTGTTCCGTCTTCACAGGCTTCTCAGTGACCGTTGGAATGGGTTCATCATCAATGTGGAAGCAGTAGTCTGTCAGCCTCCCCTTGAAGATGCTTCTGGACTTGCTTGGCTTGATCTTCATGCAAGCCCCCTCAATGTTCTCTTGGAGTTTTCCCAGTAGCCGTACTGTGCAAGCCTTGTAGGACCCTCAGACAGAGGCTGGTGCATCCCAAGGACAAAACCCCCAAACCTAAGATGAGCGGAGAGGTGTAGGCAGTTCAGTGCAGTGAGGAATGTTCTGATCTTTATATTGGAGAAACCAGACAACCTCTCCACAGACGCATGGCTCAACACAGGAGAGCTACCTCCTTGGGACAAGACTCTGCTGTCCACTTATACCTTAAGGACAAAGGACACTCTTTTGAGGACCAAAATGTTCACATTTTGGACAAAGAAGACAGATGGTTTGAAAGGGGTGTGAAGGAAGCCATCTACTTTAAGAGAGAAAGACCAACCTTAAACAGAGGAAGAGGCCTTAGGTTCCAACTCTCAAAAACTTGCAACACAGCTATAGGATTAATTCTGGCCAATCATCACCTTAACTCCCACCCTTATTCGGATGATCAAAACATTGTTCCTTTAAGCCAAGCCAATAACAACCACAAGGACTCCTCGTTACAGAGGAGTGGACCAGTTTTGGTCCAATCTGCTGGCTTAATGGCTTTAACGACTGCCCATTAGTAAGGGGTGGACCTGTTTCGATTGAATTTGCATGTTATCTAACCCATTGCAAGGCCTTTGTTTGGCAATGGTATAAAGCTTGTTACTCCACAATACTCCAGACTTTTTGAATTGAGAAAGCTTCCGGGAGAGGAAGCGAAACGTCTTCAACTACGGAAAACAAGTCCAGTTGCTTTGTTTTTTTTATTTTTTTTTGGAATTTTCCTAGTGTCGTTCATCTGTGCAAGTTCTTTTCAGGTGTTCTTCTAAGACACCCTTTGACACAGAGAGACTTCCACTCTTCTCCTTTGTGAAGAGACTCTTCACAAATTTGAAGGGGTCTTTGTAGAAGCGCGATCTTGCTTGCTCTTTCCTTCTGCGCTTCTTCAAGAGATTCTCTGCTCTTTTCGGAGTTACAAGCCTGCCCCTGATCTCTTCCTGCAGTACGTTTATTCCGTCCTTTTCCTCCTCGGAGGCCTTCCTCCACTGCTTCTTCAGGTGCCTCCTCTCCTTCACTAGCCTCTCTATCTCCGTCTGCCTTCGGGACTTGGTGGAGATTGCCGGAGTAGATCGTTTGCCTTCGACCACTCCGAATCGCTTCGATCGATAGTCAAAGATCAGGTTACCCATTCTTTCCAGCTTCTTCAGGGTGGTGCCTCTGACCGCTTGTAAGATGTTGCAGAGATCAGTGTTGACCTCCCTCCACAGTGTTTTGTCGCAGGATTTTGGTACACACATAGAATAAAGGAGTGTCAACTTCTTTTCAAGTCCAAGAATTTAATAACAGAAATAAAATGAACACCCAAAGAACATCACTATGTAATGCTGTTTATCTGAATTAACACAATATTTCGATTAACAAAACCTCTCTACTAGGCTAGTGAAACGTAACTAAACTACTAAGCAAAATGAAGATAAAAAGAAGCTAAGCTAAGGAACTATTTACATGCAAAAACAAACCAAAGACAAACAAAAGTGAAATGAACTTAGATAGAAGACCCAAATCTTCAGCCAAAAACACAGAAGTGGAATTTAAACTGTTTATTCTGAACTCAGGACTTCAGGAGAGCATCCGCCGAGGGCCAGGGATAACTATGAATGGAGACGTAGGTTAGTGGCTTGAAGGAGTTCAAAAAAGGAATACATGAAACCAACAAAAGCCACTGACCTTTTCAGAGTCCTTCCTTCAGCGGGAACTGGCAGCTTTAACAGAGCGGACTGCTCCTTTAACAGATGTTGGGTTGCCAACAGTAGGGTGACTTGGCACAGAGAGGCAGGCTTGAGGTCCTGGAAGCCAGACTCAGGCTTAATTAACAGGGGGGCTTAATTAACAGGGGGCTAGGCAGGAGGCAGAAGTCCAGGGGCAGAAACAGGGTCGTTGTCCAGAAGGCAGAAAAATCCGACAAGGGCAAGGCAAGAGGGAAAATCTGTGAAACGAAGACGTGGTCAAGAACTTTGTCAGGTAACAAAGTTACCTGACAAAAACGCTGGATACTGCTTGCTTGTTGACTGGTAATTATCTGGCCCTGTCTGCCTGCCACAGGCTGAGTTATAACTGCTTGAGAACAGCTGAGAGGCATGCTGCTGGTTGCACTGCAGTGCAGCAGGCAGCAGCTGGACTTGATTGCTCACAGGGAGAGCAGAGCAGGCAGACGGGCCAGAATCATAACAAAAAGTGGTTGATCATAATCAGAATAATTTGGTGAATCCTTGTTCCCTTTTTTTCTGATAAAAGAAAAACATGGAGTGGAGTTAAAAACATTTGGCATGTGTTTCAATCCATTCACAATGCAAAGCCCAAGTTAAACATAACATTATTTGATGAAATAATATTCTGAGGACCGGTTTGTCCTGTAAAATCATTTAATTCAGTCACTTGCCTTTGTTTATGCGATTCTACCTCCGGGCGCTAGGGGTCACTGCAGCAATCGTTGCTAACCTCGTTAAAGTCTATAGTTATCAAAATTGCCTTGAAAACCGGCATTAATATACCATTTTAATGTGGGAAGAAGGCTCATCGAAGGATGGCGGAGCCAAACGATTAAGCTTTGTGCTTTAAAACGACTCCTTTTGAATGTCCGGGACCGAATGATAGCGAGGCTAATAGCATTAAGGCTAGCATGAGCTACCTGTTAGCCCTTTGTTCTAAAGCATTATGTGTCCAACGAGTTACAGACATTTCCAAATAAACCTTTTTACTTCACCCTCAGCTCGCTGCCCAACCTGTTGATGCCTCATGTGTGAGTTTTGTCCACTTTGGCCGTTCCAGGAAGGACGTAAAAGCAGGGAGAATCGTTGGTTTCTTCTTGGCAGGCTAGCGCTTTGCTCTGCAGCACCATGAGCTAACCCACAGCATTTGTAGAGAATGGAGGCCTGTAGGTCCTCCAGACAGCCTCTGACCCTGGTTGCAGTCACGATTTGAGCAGGGGTTTTCCTCAGCATACAGCTTTTAGCTCCATCTGGGTTCGCTTTGTGGTAAGGGCTGAGGAGTAATACAAAAGATCTGTATTGGCAGGCAGGATCTTTCCTCCTGCTACCGGTGATGAGGTTAAGACAGCAAAATTAGCTCTGCATTTGCCCGAATATGTTCCCCGGGCGACGAGAGACCTCTCCAGATGCGGCCTGTGTGTTCTTTCAGGCTCGTGCAGGGCCCATGGCCCAAAGTAATTTCCTGGTCTGATCCAGGACGAGGTGGTCTTAGCTGCTTGGTTTCAGGAGTCGCAGAAGAGAAGAGGGAGTCTGGAGAGGTGTGCTGTGACTTTTATCTGTAGAGAGTGGTCACAGCTGACATCCTGCTGAGAGAGAGAAGGGGCCGTCCTTCCGGCCTGTCTCCTTATGTTTACAGCCAGACAGAATTCTTTTGTCAAACTTATCCACTGTTCAGAATTCAGTCTGATCTCAATTAATTTTTCATGGCGGTAATATAGCATAACACTCGTGTGGGGTCCTAGTTTAGACCCTTTTTAAGCTACAGTGGTAAGTCTGCTCAAAGGGATGGCCTCTCCCTTCTCGAGTAAGTAGGCCCTTAATCCGTCCGTCCGTTGTCTTCCGCTTATCCGGGGTCGGGTCGCGGGGGTAGCAGCTTCAGTAGGGAGGCCCAGACGTCCCTCTCCCCAGCCACTTGGGCCAGCTCCTCAGGAGGAATCCCAAGGCGTTCCCAGGCCAGCCGGGAGACATAGTCCCTCCAGCGTGTCCTGGGTCTTCCCCTGGGTCTCCTCCCGGTGGGACGTGCCCGGAACACCTCTCCAGGGAGGCGTCCAGGAGGCATCCTGACCAGATGCCCGAGCCACCTCAACTGGCTCCTCTCGACGTGGAGGAGCAGCGGCTCTACTCTGAGTCCTCCCCGGATGACTAAGCTCCTCACCCTATCTCTAAGGGAGAGCCCAGACACACTACGGAGAAAACTCATTTCAGCCGCTTGTATCCGGGATCTCGTTCTTTCGGTCACGACCCAAAGCTCGTGACCATAGATGAGGGTAGGAACGTAGATCGACCGGTAAATCGAGAGCTTCGCCTTTTGGCTCAGCTCTCTCTTCACCACAACGGATCGGTACAGCGCCCGCTTCACAGCAGACGCTGCACCAATCCGCCTGTCGATCTCCCGCTCCATCTTCCCCTCATTCGTGAACAAGACCCCAAGATACTTGAACTCCTCCACTAGGGGCAGGACATCCTCCCCAACCCGGAGAAGGCACTCTACCCTTTTCCGGTTCAAGACCATGGTCTCGGATTTGGAGGCACTGATTTTCATCCCGGCCGCTTCGCACTCGGCTGCGAACCGCTCCAGTGAGAGCTGTAGATCACACCCTGATGAAGCCAATAGGACCACGTCATCCGCGAATAGCAGAGACGCAATCCTAAGGCCACCAAAGCGGATCCCCTCAACACCTTGGCTGCGCCTAGAAATTCTGTCCATAAAAGTTATGAACAGAATCGGTGACAAAGGGCAGCCTTGGCGGAGTCCAACTCTCACCGGAAACGAGTCCGACTTACTGCCGGCAATGCGGACCAGACTCTGACACCGGTCGTACAGAGACCTGACAGCCCTTATTAAAGGGTCCGGTACTCCATACTCCCGGAGTACCCCCCACAGGATCCCCCGGGGGACACGGTCGAATGCCTTCTCCAGATCCACAAAGCACATGTAGACTGGTTGGGCAAACTCCCATGCCCCCTCAAGAATCCTGCTGAGGGTGTAGAGCTGGTCCAGTAGGCCCTTAATGTTGCAGCAAATTGTGTTAATGCGCTTTCAACAACTCAAAATCCAAACGATAGTGGCCATACAAATATAAAAAGAAATCAGTAACCTGGGGAGATATCCCAACAATATATTTGTAACAGGGAAAATAACCTGGAACAGTCAGGAAAAAGAGAAGCAACCCGTATTATATTCGTCCTGATTCATCCTTTTAACCCAATCAATATTCCAAGCTCCCGAAACCTCTCAAACGCTCATTCCCTATCCTGACCTCTCCTAAAAGAAACCGTTGTTTGTATCCAGGCAGCATTTCTTTAGTTGTTGATCCCTTCTGGGCACCGCTGGTCTTCCAAGTCATGCTTCTGATCTTCTCCAAGCTGCCCTCCGTTGGTTTAATCACCAACCCTGGGAGCCCTCTCTGCCATATCCTTAGTCGCCTCCTCTGCAGTGTTGTAGACCCTCGTTTCACCATATGAGACGTTGGCTTTTAAAATTATTCAATTTGTATACTACTAATTTTATAGACTAACTTCTGTCGATTTTACTTTGTTTTAGTGATTCTCTGATTAATCTTTTATTTTAGTATGTGCCTGTTTTATTTTTTTAGTTGTCATTGATTTTATTATTGGTTTAATGCTATCATATGACTACTGTTCATTTACTCTGTGTACACTTTGGTCCTGTTGATGTTTTAAGTCCTCTATAAATAAAGCTGGTTTGGTATCCTCCTGCTCCCATACAAATGTACCAGTGCTTATAATACGTTTTCACATCTAACATGTTGAGCAAGATAAAATTAACTTGTCACCTCAGTATGTCAAACAGTTATTTATAAGGTAGATAATCAACTTTATCTCATTAGTCTGAGATAGCAAACAGAACACATAACACAAACAATATAATTAGGTTAAATTACCTCCCTGACTTTATCCCTTAGTTGTCTCCTGTAATATCTCGCTCTCTTTAGGGTGGCAGAGCAATGACTGCATAACTGCTATGTTTTTTTCTTTGGAGAAACATAAGCGTAACTATGATTAATGAGTTGCTTCAACAATATATTTTCATTGTTTAGAGTCCATCTAGGATATAGAAAAACATAATCTGATACTGTAAAACATCAAAGAAAGCCTTGTAAGGCCAAAGTGTTTCACTTGGAATCAATGACTACTGTTGAAGCAACAAGCACACTACATTCAACTGCCCCTTTATTAGGTACACCATACTAGTACTGGACACATTTTGCTGTCAGCATTGCCTTAATTATTTGTGGCATAGATTCAACAAGGTGACAAAAAAATTCCTCTGAGACTTCATTCTATGTTGAAGTGATGGTATCACACTGCCGCTGTAGATTTGTCGCCTGCACATCCATGATAAAAATCAACTGACTGTTTGATTGAGTTAGGGTGGAGGCTCTTGGACTATAGTGAAATTATTTTAATGTTGTAGATGCCAATTTGAGATGATCGCCCAATCATTTAATTTCCACCTGTTCAATTCACCAAAAAGCCTTAGCCCGTCTGTAAAGATGGGTAAACAGGTGGATGGGGTCCGCACAAAAAAGTCTATCTTTCCAAAACACATTCCTCCATCTGTGTTAACAGAGCTCTCTAAAACCTCACCCTCCTGACCAAGGACAGCGGAACCGGTAGGGCTGGTAGGGTCGCGGCCCTACCTACTTTTGATGATCAAACATGTAAAATAATATATATAAATAAAATTAAATTATTCAATAGCTATTTTTTCAAATGCACAATAGTCTATGGCAGCAGCATCATTCTCCAATGAGAAAGCGATAAATCATCCCATCTAAAAATGTATAGGGTAGTTCACTGCTATTGTTTTCATCCGGGTTTTTCGCGCATGCGCGACTGGTTGGCAAAAGGCGAACACAATGGCGGACGCAAACAGAGAAACTGCTCCAGACAGCCGCAGAAGCGGCTGCTGCTGCTGCCGCTGTCTCGAGCAGCAGCCGCTTCTCCGGCCCGTGTAGAGATCGCCACCTCCCCTCCGCCGCTATTTAAGTAGCACAATGACTAGAGCAGAATTAAGTTGTATTTACCGGAGATGAAGTGTAGACTGCAAATTCTGTCGTAGTACGATGGCTCCCCCCGTCCATTGGGAGTGTCTGCCTGCGCTCTTTTCATTGAAAACATCCATTTCTTTCTTCGTCCTTCCTCCTTCGGTAAACGACAGAAACGTACATCCAACGATTTGGAATGCCTCTGTGTGCAACCGGGAACACAACAAGTCGTAGGCATTGTTTAGATTCCAAAAATAAACTAACTAAAAGTACGTTCTAAATCACCCGTTTTGTCATGTAGTAGATGAGAACAGTACTGTTTGTGTCTACACGCCGGACCTGGACGTAGCGCTGACGTCACGCGTGAACTACCCTATTGGCTGATTGTGTCATGTGATGTAAACAAAATGACCGCTACTTCGTTTGCTTCGTTAGCTTAGCTAGCTTTAAGGCTGTGTCCACTGCAAGTGCTGAGAGGTGTTTCTCGTCCCTCCGTCGTATCAAGACCCATCTGAGATCAACAATGACCCAGAAAAGACTAAATAGCTTGATGTGCGCCCACACACACAGGGATCTTTTGACCACAGTGGATGCTTTGAGGATAGCCAGGGACTTCATCCAGCATAAAGGCAGACGGAGACACTTTTTCGGGAATATTTAGAGCAGGGGTGAGTTTGACTTTTCTTTTTAAAGTATTTTTATTCTGTAAATATTGTGTTAGCTGTAATATAATGATTGTAAGTGAAAATAAATACGGGGCGTGTGTGCTGGAACGTCAGAAAAAAAAGTTAAATGGGTAGTTCACTTTCATCCGGGTTTTTCGTGCATGCGCGCCGGACTGATGGGCCCGACCAATTTGAAATGCGTTCCGCGGTCCATGCTCCTGACTCAGTTTATTGTCTCCAGTAACCGTCATGGGAAGCTCACCCAGCTCAGCTGTACCTCGCCCGATTTAAATCTGCCCGCTTTGTGATTTGACCGGAACCAGAAATGCCTGGAAGAGGGAAATGCCCCCTTGGGGTATCTTTGGCCCTTGTCCCATTCCCCACCCATTCCACTCCCTGTTTGCAACATTGACAGAATTCTGCAAGAATTGCTAAACTATAAAAAATACAGCATTATATATACACATACATACATGCAAGATTTCCAGGGATACTGTTAAGGAGTAATCTACCAGGATAAATATGTGGATCACACATGTAATAGTAAAATAAGGTTAAATTCTCTCTCTCTACATATGTGTGAGTGAGTAAGAGAGAGAGAGAGAGAGAGAGAGAGAGAGAGAGAGAGAGAGAGAGAGAGACTGGAGAGTAATGGGCCCATACTGACACGCACGCACATACACACAAACATGCTGACGAATACACCCCCCTGTGACTCACTGCATACGCTGTGCCTGATGTTTTCCCCTCTGGGACAGACAAGAACCTAGCTTTGATGTGCATGTACACGGTGCCCACTTGGGGTACTAGACTTGGATGCCCCCCCCAAGAAAAAAAAAACATCCACCTGAAATGTGTGTGCTTATGGTGTTGTCTGTATGTTTGCTTTTTTTGTGCTGAGGTTTTTTTTTCTTGCATTGATCGAATTGTCAGAAAAACAGTGCGACTAATGCACTCTTTTTTCCCTCACCTATCCTAATGTGTTCCTTTCTCCACTATGCAAGAAGGCGGTGCCTGGCAAGGCTGCAGCCCCAGTCTCCTGTCTACCCATGTACAGCTTTCTTGCTCCGTTTATGGTTGAATGGAGCGAGAAGAAAACGCTAATAAAAAGATTTTTAACCACAGACATCCGCTGCTTTCTACCGTATGAGGTAGATGGATGGACACTTCACAGACAAAACAGCTTTGATTGTAACATGAGAGAAAGCCTTGATAAATCCATGGATCTGATACTGGGCATCTGGGTATAAAAAGCTGAAGTGTCCTTTTGTTTACCCTTCACCCGTGGTGCATGGTTTGTAAATAAAATTATATTTCGGTTTGACCCACTCTGTTCATAGTGGTCCTTAATATTAATGTGTCGTTCTTCAGTTGTTCTGGACTTCCTTTGTCATTTGAAAACTTTTCTTTTCCTTGTCAGATAATAATACACAAGCTCCATCAAACATTAGAAATCTGATTGCTCCATATGTTCCTAATAGAGCACTTCCCTCTCAGGGAAGCTGTCTAATATGAATTTGTGTGCCATTAAATGTGACAAAATAATAAAGAGAAGATATTTCAATTATCAATTATTCATCTAAACACATACATTTAACTTCCACTTTTATTTTTACTTTTCTTCTTCTTCTTTAAGCTGACTTATTTTTAACCCACTTATTTTATGTTATACATTTTTCTTGACGGCTTTATTCTGTGTTTGTATATTTATTGCAAGTGAGGTTTTTTTGTTCCAGATTTCCACCGCAACCCTTTTTGTTTCTTATTTATTCACACAAACATTTTTAAAAAATGTTTTTATTTTTGCTTCATACTGATTTACATCACATTTTTAAAGCATGTATTTACTCCACTGTGAATATTTTTATTTTATTTTAAATTAAAAATACATTTTCTTCTATTTCTGAAACAATGATTTATTTCAGCTTCTAACTTTTTCATGTGCCAGTTTTATTACCCAAAGAATTTTTGGCTGCCCTTTTTTTCCTTCTCCCCTTTTTCCACTTCATCTATTTCTATTTCGTGTTTTTCCACTTAAAATGATGCCGGGGGTTGTCACTGGCAAAGCTTCACAACTATTGGCCAAGGCCTAGCTAGCGGTCTCGTCAGGTCTGGTCTTGGCAAGAACACAGGAAGATCGGACTTGGGGAGACCACGAGCACGCAGAACGTATCTCTATGGATTAGAACAAAAGCGTACTCGTGATGTCATCACACGCACAGTTCTTTAGCCTTTTTTTAACATACAGAACTATTTATACACTACACCATAATATTATATTGAAAACAAATTTAAAACAATATTTTTAATATCTAAAAAGCCTAAAAAAGAATATCTAAAAAATTACAGAATTGTGGGTATAAAACCAGCAATGTTGAATGAAATGAATTTGTTACATGAAAAACTTGTATTGCTTGGAGTACCTGAGTCAGATATTAAAAAAAGTGATAGATGAAGTAAAGGATGATGATCTTTTCCGGAGTTGCAATACTCACAAACTAAAAACAGATCATAAGTGAAAAACTGTCTTTAAGGATAAATTTAAACAGTGCCGGCCCAAGCCTCTTGGGGGCCCTAAGCAGAATTTGATTTGGGGGCCCCCCTCCCACCACGCAGAATCACCTATGCTAGAAAATGATTGATACAAATGTTGCGCTATAATGTTATAGTAAATATTATAAGAATAAAATTGTTTTTATTGATTTTTCATATTGAAACAAAAGACATCCCATTCAAAATATACAGAACAAAAGAGTAGGACTCAAAATTTACATCACAAAAACAACTCAAAAAACACAGACAAACTAACGACAAGACAGATCCTACTACTACCATACACACCACCTGTGTTCCAGACACTCTTGGGTTAAAACTAGATACATATAAATAATATCATTGTGGTTGTTATAACCATTCATACCTGAGGGGGAAAAAAGGGGGGGGGCACAAATCTGCTAGTTGTGCTGAAGCAGATGAAAATTCAGATTCTAAATAAGAAATAAAATGTTACCAGACCTTGAAATATCTCTTAGTGTTGCCCTGTAAAGTAATTCTAAGATGTTCCAACTTTCGGTGTGCCATCACCTCTTCTACCATCTTTTGTGAGTTGGCGGTGCTGTCTTTATCCGATTAAATAAAATCCTTTTCCTGGCCAGCAATAAAGAAAATGTCATTGCGTTCCTTTGGACAGTTGTTAATTCTGTTATTTCAACCAGAGGAACAGGTTCAATAATTTTCTTGTAAATGGATGAAAAGGTTTTGAAGATTTTGATCCAGAATTCTTTGAGCCTGGGGAGAGACCAGAACATTTGAGATGTGTTGGAACCTGTTTACATCTAGGACAAGTCGGATCAGCTCCCTGGTAAATGTTTGCCAATTTGTCCCTCGTTAAATTAAGTCTATGTACCACTTTAATCTGTGTTAGTCCATGTCAAATACTGACGAACAATGTATGTGTTCTACTTTTTGATATGTCCAGCCAGGGGCGGATTTAGGAAATTTGGGGCCCTAGGCAAAGAAAGGGGTGGGGCCCTCTGAATTGTGAAGACAACACATAAAACAGACCCATTATACGGATACAGAAATTTTAATAGAATATACATACATTATTTTTTTCTACCTTTTGTCCCTCTCTTCTTATCTGTTTTCTTGTTGTTTTCCTCTCTGTATTCGTTTGTCCCTTTTTTCTAATAGACAAGCCATGATCTGCTTATCTGTTCTCCATTTTTCATTTGAATGAAATAATAGCTGGAAGTAAATCTGCACTCGTCTCCATTTCTTGGAAGGATCCTGTTCTTCACCTAAAGTGGTCCTCTCAGTACTATTGAGCAGCGTGCACGATCAGACATCTTATTGGCCAGAGCTGGGTCATCTTCAGTAAGTACACTGTGATGACTGCTTACCAGCAGAGTGGATGATGCTGGACTCTCTTAGTCTGGTGGAACAAAATCATTATCAAAGCCTGGCTGGATAATTGTGGAACTCTCTCTGTCACAGCCCATCTCTGTCTCATTCTGAAAACAAACACAGACAACACAGTACAAGGCTTTTACCCAGTGGTTAAATGTATATCTACTCAATTGCTAAAGTAGAAATTTGAGGATTTCATGCAACTTCAATTTTGTCTACGTCACTGTAACTCAGAGGAACATGCTGCAATTTCTACTCTACTACTAAACCTATTTATATGCTGTTTACATATTTCAAAACCAAAGCTGTAAAGCAGAGTGAGAAGTTGGTAATGACTTCCTTATGTTTTTTGAATGTATAACTTAAATTATTAAGAACTAAAACACCTGCCAAAACTACCTGTAAAACCTAAGGGGGATTTTAGAAAGAACACCCAAAAGCCTGAAGTTTTCCTGAAATTCAACATGAAAAAAAAAAAAACACCTAACTAACGGATTTCTAATTGTTTGTAGCAAATACAAACTAAATTTGAAACTTACTTTAAAATGACCCATCTTCAATAAGTTAAATAAATACTTATCAATATAGGGGGACGTCCCTTTTGACGGTTTAACACTCACCTTTCATCTCCATGCAACGAATCCTCGCCAGCAGCTGCCAACGTCACCGCTGAGTTTGCTGCTGCTGCTGCAGTGCAGAAGCCATTGGCAGAAACTTTTGGTAACTTTGAGAGCAGATTTCTACTTTGCTCCTTCTTTCTCTTCTTTCTGAGCACCGCTAGGGTAGCTTCTTTTCTTTTTCTTTTTTCTCTTCTCCTCTGCTCGTCTTCTTCTTTTGTTATTTATTGGCGGATGGCAACCAACTCAAGGTACATTTACCGGCACCTACCAGACTGGAGTGTGGTCTTCAATGATCCCAGAGGGAAATTAATAATACATACCTCAATGGTATGCTAGAATGCTTAAATTAACATCCATACACATACACACTCTAAATACAATTAAATAACCCAGTGTTTTTTAAAAATCTAATCAATTGAATTCTAACAAAATTTGATTTATTTCCTAAAAGATTTATCATCGAAAATGATAAATTTTCTCTCCATCTAGTACTGACTATAAGTGCTGACGTTCCTCTGAATACTTATTACATTCATATAACACATGTTCCACTGTTTCCATATGATTACAGTAATTACAAGTCCCTGTTTCATGTTTCCCTATTCTGAAAAGAGATCTATTAAGTCCAGTGTGTCCAATTCTAAGTTGAGATATGACTACCTCTTTTTTCCGCCTTCCATTCATACAGCTATTACCCCCCACATTCTTTTGAATTTTATATAAATCTCTACCAGTGTCATGACTATCCCATTGCTCCTGCCAAACCTTACTCATTTTATTTTGAATAATGGATTTACCCTCACCTTTGCTTAACGGAATACTTAAGTTAATAACATCGAATTTCAGGGCCTGTTTAGCTAATATATCCCCTTATTCATTTTCTTCTATACCTACATGAGCGGGAATCCAGACAAAACAAACAAAACATTTCTTATTATGTAGCTGAACTAATAATTGATATATGCCTAATAATACATCTAATCTACAAGATTTGCCAGATTTTATACTTAATAATGCAGCTTGACTATCTGATGCAATTATATATTTACTTTCTTTCGTAATACAGTCATCAAGCAGCCATTCTAAAGCTAACATAATGGCAATTAATTCAACTGTAAAAACTGCTAGATGGTCTGTTGTTCTCCTTTTAATCATGACTTTATGGTGTGGGATATTCACAGCTGCTCCTAATCTGCCATTATTAGGATCTTTAGATCCATCTGTATATATAATTATACTATTTTTAAATCTTGCAAAATATTTATTAACTATAACCCATTCTGGAGTCTTTCCCTCAAGTGCAGATCAATGTCTGGTGTGATAAATAACCATGGTGGAATTGGTGACTGTGGAACCGTAAATCTGTACTTGAACTGAGTCAAACCCAAATTTTGAGCTTTGATGTCCCCAATCCATCCAAAGCTGTTACAATTAGATGTATGATGTTCCCAACAATCCTGCAGCACCACCTTAGTTGGATGACCATAATTATGTCCCTGTAGATTTACCCTGTACACATACATTAGCTTCATTCTTCTTACCTTAAAGGAAGCTCACCAGTTTCAACTTGCAAAGCAGCTAAAGGAGATGATCTGAAAGCTCCACAACATATTCTTAACCCTTGTGTTTGTTCACTGTCAAGTTTTCTCAAATGACTTTCAGCAGCTGCCATATATGCTATACATCTATAATCCAAGGAAGATCTCATGAGAGCTTGATAAACTGCCAACAGCACATCTTGAAGCTCCCCATTCCTGTCCAGAAAGACATCTCAACAAATTATTCACTTTTTTACATTTGAACTAATTCTATGTGCTGTTTTCAAGTTAACTTTTCATCAAAGATGACCCCTAAAAACCTCACTTTATTCACTTGTTCAAGCTTCTGATTATAAAGATCTAAATTAACTTCCTTATGTCTTCTATAAAAACAAATAACTTGGGACTTTGCAGCTGACATTCTAAATCCCCATTTATTTGCCCAACCTTCCATTTTCAAAACAGCATCCTGCATCTTTTTCTGCAAAAATATGAGATTGTGACCCCTTACCCACAGAGCTCTGTCATCTGCAAATAAAGATTTCCCAATACTACCATCTATCTCATTAAAAATGTCATTTATCATAATATTAAAATTAATTGGGCTACACACACTGCCTTGAGGGGTACCATTCTCAACAATATATCTAGTAGAGAAATTCGCCCCAACTCTAACTTCTATTTCTCTACCAAATAAAAAATCTAAAACCCAGTTATAAATCTTACCACTTATGCCAAGTTTTTCTAATTTAATCAATAATCAATCAATAATTTCCTGTGACAGGAAAAGGAGAAGGTTGTCAGCCTATGGCGAAAGTTTATTATTTTGCATCACCCTGCGTATTCCCCCCAGTTCAGCAGCATTCCTCAACATTATTGGAAGAGGCTGGATTGCCACATCAAAGAGCAGGGGTCACAGAGGACACCCCTGTCTTGTTCCCTCGAAACAGAGGGAATGGGTCAGATATTATATTATCGTTCTTACCATAGCTTGGGGATTCGCATATATTAACTCAATCCACGAACGAAATTTAGGACCAAATCCTAATATCTCAAGGGTGTTAAAAAAATTAAGATATTGTTTTTTATTTTTTTTGTTTTTTCCCAGTGTCCTGTCTAGCAATGGGGCAATAAGAATTGATGTCTTAATGCCAAATAGAGCTCGACAGATTTTGCTTTCACAAGTGGAGCAATCAGCTTTTGCATAGTGCTCCGCTTGATTTATGCGCGTAAATGGTTTTATTGTGATTCCTGCTGGGAGAATTTCAAGTAATGTGGACACTACAATGGGAAAGTAGGAGAGTAGAGGAAGAACAAGAAGAGAAAAAAAGAAAGAGAAGAGGTGAAAGAAAGAAGAGATAAAAGGGAAAGAATGATAAAACATCTTCCGTCTGCTTCATCACCTCAAAAGAAAGATGTAAAAAGAACAGCACAACCAAAGGACATAGTGTAACAGATACAATAGAGTAACACCTTGATACCATTGCTAAATCATATGTATTATTATTTAAACTGACATGTATAATGTGATACCTGAGAAAAGAAAGTAAAAAAATAAAATAAAAAATAAATAAATTACAGGCTTTGTGTATATAAGTGAACACTAAATACCTGGAACCCAGCACCTGTTATCTTCAGCAGTGTATATCACATTAAAAAGGCGACGGAGATTACTGGGAAGTTGTTTACCAGCGACAAATCCTGTCTGGTCAGGATGTATTATTTTACTTATTTTCTCTTATTTTCCTCAGTATTGCAGAAATGCCCTGTAGATGGCAGCAATGCTGTTTCTTCCCATTCACAAATCGATACCTTTGCTAACAGTGTGACTTCCTCATTGCGTTCTGCATTAGACAATAGGCCCGTTTACACTACACCTAAAAACCGAGCCATGCCAAGACCAGTCCGAGCTTGGATCAGTTAACCGGGATAAAAACGGCCGTTTATACACAAGAGTTATCTCGGTTATCTCGGTTCCTTGGTTGCTCCTTGCCTCCTAGTGGCGATCTGCGGTACTACCGCTCTCTGGGATTGAAGGCGGGACTAAGCAAATCAAAATGGTGGCACCCGTAACTTTCAGGATGTTATGCTGGAGTATTCTTGTCATTTTTCGGCGTTTGCGGAGAGTCAGGCGAAGAAGGCAACCACCGATGAACCTATTTGAGAGAGTTGGATTTTGGAGAGTTGATGATGAGACGAACGAATGTCTACTCCGGGTTTACAGACGCCGGAAACAACAACAGACCCTGAGGTTTATCACGCTGCTAACCAGAATCATCTCGGGAAATCGTGTGGCACGGTAAAAAGCCAGTATTTTTAGGACTGTCTGAAATTTCATCTTTACGGAGGCTTATTTACTGTTGCTTCCATCGACCAGCTGATAACGTTTTATTATATATTATTCGGTTTTATTTTTGTTGTGCTTATAGAACTGTTTGGACGCGAGAGTGGAGCGAACACTGGTGGCTGTATATTGTAAGAGAGACGTTCAACCCTCAGCAATGGATCGAAAACTTCAGGTACTAATTACAGAAAAAATAGCGGATTTTCTCCCATTTTTATATGATAGGCTATTGTTTTGACACTATTATTTGTTTTGATTGATTGCCGAATTAATAAGGTGAGAAATGCACAAAGAACTGTGTATAATAACTAACACTAATATTGTGATTAATTATTTTTTTATATATAGAATGAGCTACAGAACCTTCCAATGGCTTTGTGAGTCGCTCAGGCCTTACATCTCCAAGGCAGAAACCAGAATGCGACGGCCTATTCCTGTGGAGCAGAAAGTTGGGGCTGTATTGTGGTTTCTGGGAACCACATCAGACTATCGCACCATTGCTCACCTTTTTGGAATATCCAGAGCCTCACTGTGCATCTTTGTCAAGGATGTTTGTGAGGCAATATGTTATCATCTGACACCACAGTTTGTGAAGCTACCCACTGATATAGAGGCTACAAATATTATGGAGTCATTTAAAGAAAAATGGGGATACCGTATTTGCATAGGTGCTATTGATGGTTCACACATACCAATTGTCGCACCGAATGAGAGACGAGTAGATTATTTTAATAGAAAGGGCTGGTATAGTATTAATATGCAAACACTGGTAGATGACAGGTATATGTTTAGAGATATCTGTGTTGGATGGCCAGGAAGCACTCATGATGCCCGTGTTTTAGTTAACTCCCAGCTCTACCAGTTTTGGGAAAATGGTGTGTTCCCCCATCTTCAAACAGAAATCGATGGTGTAATGGTACCTCCCGTTATACTTGGCGATCCAGCATACCCTCTCCTACCCTGGCTGATGAAGCCTTATCCAGAAAATGCAGGGACAACAGAAGCCCAAAAAAAATACAACTTCATCCATAGCCGTAGCAGGATCGTGGTCGAGAACGCCATTGGGCGGCTAAAAGGGAGATGGAGAAGGCTTTTGAAGCGAATCGACAACAACACATCAAATGTTCCGAATGTCATTGCTGCCTGCTGTACCCTACATAATATCTGTGAGACCCAAGGAGAGGATTTCCTTGATCAGTGGGCCAATGAGGCAAATCAGCCACCTAGTAACAATGTGGTTGATGGAGAAAATTATCCTGATATTGACAATGCCCACGATATAAGAAATGCTCTGTGTCGTTACTTTGCTAATCAAAATTAGCCTTACCTTGACTGAAGTATTCCATGTTTTGTAAATAGTTTATTACAGTATAGTTTCAGACATGTTTTTGAAATTACTGGTGTGGTGTGTAGTTTGAAAAACGTAATAAAGAAAACAGAAACAATTTTTGAATTCAGAATGATATGTATTGTAAATTTCTAAAACTTGAGTTATATATTGCACAATTACTGATATGGTCCATAGTTTGAAAAGTTAGGGAAAGAAGTAGAAGGCGATGGAGGGTTCAGGGCCTGTAGTTGTGCTGGTTGCTGTGGCAGCCGCTGGACCATCATCTGCATCAGTCGTATCTCGTGTTCCTGTTCCTGTTTTCTCAATCTCTCTTCAGCCTGTTAAAATAAAAAGCATATTAATTTACGACCATGTCAAATATACGTATATTACAATTTTTGAGTTATAAAAGAAATGCATTCTTACTTGAAGTCGATTTATTTCTACTTCGCGTATCAGGTTTAGGTGCTGTTCTTGCTGCTGTTGTTGGTGGCGTTGGACCGACTCCTGTTGTTCTTTAAATGCTGCCAACCAGCGTTCATCAGAATGTCTCTGAGCATTTACGAAAGCCTCTATAGTACCATCTAGGGCTTTTACTAATTTGCTCTTCCTCCTGGTTTTAACTTTATGAGCCTCAGCAGCAGGAGTCTCAACAGTAAATTCAGCAACACGACTACCTCCTGGCTCCTCAGAAATAAAATTAGCTATTGATCCATTCAGAGATAGTTCATCATCCATTTATGTAACAAAAAAGCAAAAACAATTGATAAATACTTAATTTGAAATACATGGTCACTCTTTCAATTTAATCAATTTACAAATAGAGCTACTTCATTTAATGCCGCATTATAAGATTAAAAATATAAATGTTTACATTATCTAGATATAAATAATATAAAGATTGAATTTGACACATTTCGATTTTGCCATTTTACTACTGATACTGTAAAAAAGTTGTAGAAGCATACATGTGGAAATGGTGTAGAGCCTACTTACCATCCTGTGTGCTGCTCAGGTTCTCAGGCTGCTCCTCGTGGTCAGATGTTGCATCATCGTCCTCTAACAATGAAAATGAAAGAAATTAATGAAAAAAATAAAAAGGTACAGAGTTTGGTGATTTTTGATCATCACAATCAAAAATGAATGACTTTCGGGAACTTACTCGTTGCTGTGGTATTCAGCGTAGAGCTCTCTAAAAGCACTGGAGGCCTCGACGATGCACGGTGGCCCAACACTTCATGCATGTCATCATAGAATCTCCACGATTTTCTTCCTCTCCCTGACTTGTTGTTATGATCAATAACCTTTTTGTACTGTATCCTGAGTTTTTTTTATCTTCTCCCGACACTGTTTCGGGTCTCGGTCGTATCCCCTCACCTTCATTTCGTCCGAAATTTTTTGGAAAACTTTGTGATTGTGCTTATCGCCCTCCAACATCGCCTGGATAGCGTCCTCCGCCCAAACTGTAATAACAGCCGCAGTCTCGGCGTCATTCCAGGTCGCACCACGCTCATTTGAAGCCATCTTTAAAATGTAGCGTGGAGATGATTTCGGTTGTTGTTTACTGTTCTTCTTCTTCTTCTTCCTCCTCTCCTTCTGTTTTACGGTGGTTGGCAAGCTACTACCGGAAGAGCATTACCGCCTACTACTGGAGTGTGTGAATCGGGACGTGCAGCAGCCTGATATGACGCGGTCTGCTCATGTGCTCTTCGTTATCAGGTATCCGGGCTAAAAAAAAACAGTCTGAGACCTGCTCAGGAACTAGTCCACAGTTAGCGCGGTCCGGTTATGTTTAGCGCGGTCCGATTCAGTATGAGACAGTGCTTTAAAGCTACGAGGAGCTGGCACTGGAGACAGTGCTTTAAAGCTACGAGGAGCTGGCACTGGAGACAGTGCTTTAAAGCTACGAGGAGCTGGCACTGGAGACAGTGCTTTAAAGCTACGAGGAGCTGGCACTGGAGACAGTGCTTTAAAGCTACGAGGAGCTGGCACTGGAGACAGTGCTTTAAAGCTGCAGGGAGCAGGCACAGGAGACTGAGTCTTTAAGCTGCGGGGAGCAGGCACAGGAGACTGAGTCTTTGAGCTGCGGGGAGCAGGCACAGGAGACTGAGTCTTTGAGCTGCGGGGAGCCGGCACTGGAGACTGGGCTTTAAAGCTGCGGGGAGCCGGCACTGGAGACTGGGCTTTAAAGCTGTGGGGAGCCGGCACTGGAGACTGGGCTTTAAAGCTGCGGGGAGCCGGCACTGGAGCTGAGATTGAGGGCAGGTCCTCCAGGGTCCCCTCACGGGACTCGAGCGGAGGCGGACCCTCCAGATCTCCCTCCTCGTCGCCCGCTGGCGGCGGACCCTCCTGGGCCTCCAGCAGGGAAAAAGCAACAAAAAAGTGAACGTGCTGGTCTGGCGATGGATCCAAAATCTGGCCAGGTCGTACTGTAATGAACTGAGAAAGCGGACCCAGAATTCATCCAGACCAGCAGAGGTTCAGTTAGATCTTCTTTTATTAACAAAAAGCAAAACAGGGAAACAACCAAAAGGGACCGTCAATCCAAAAAACGGCACAAAAATAAACAGACTAATGGGGCAGGCAGGACAGGAACAGACAGGAACAGGATGGCTCAGATCACTGGAGACAAGGGGTCAAAAATCCAAAAGCAAACCAATAAACAAAAACTTGCAGGAGGAGACTCACCCATACTCAAACAGACGACCTGGCACTGATGTCTGGTCACAACAGTTTATATAGAGCTGTGGGAGAAAAACACATCAGCGCCAGATGCAGGCCAAAGAATGTGCTGAATTTGTCCAGCGCTGCCAAGATTCCCCCAGCTTTCCTACCGGCATCGCTGGATGATTCTTTATTTATTTCAGTCATCAGAGTGGAAAGTACAGCGTAGTTGTCGAGGACAGATTTCACTGCACCTGTGCGCACCGTCCATCTCGTTGGGAAGAGAGTGCGTAGGTTAATGTTGCTCGGGGCCATTTCATTTTTTAACACTTGAAACTTGTTTTGTTTGGGGGATTGTCTCACAATCAACTTCTTGCACGAAATCCAGTGCATCTCTGATGACTTTACATTTTTTCCCAGTATTTTGCAAACATAAATTAGGACAATGCGCAAAGCAATGCACATAAATGGCTGCAGGATTGTCCCATTTAAAGCTTGCTGCAAGTCCATTCAAATGTCCAGACATACTTGCAGCCCCATCATATGCCTGTCCACGAAACATACTGGGCAAAATGTTGCAGCGGACAAAAATGTCGTTTAGTGCAGTGAGAATGGTGGAAGCGTCTGCCTTAGGTAAGTCAAATAGGCCAATAAAATCCTCGTGAGGGACATAACTGTCGTCAACCCAGCAGAACAGAACCACTAGCTGCTCTTTGTTTGAAATGTCTCTAGTTTGCTAATATTGCATAAAACTCCCCGCGAATAGGTGAAATAACCTGAGACAGTACCGAGCGAGAAACTGAACTAGAATCGTTCAACTTCTGAAGAAGTTGAAGAAGGCGCCCGCCTGGTGGTGGACATGACCGTCAAAGGCAAAGCTTCCGAGTTCCTTGGTCGTAGGCTCTCATCGCTTGGGGATTTTAAAATCAAACCTTCTGTTTGATAGCATAGACATGGAGACACTCAAGTCTAGTTACCCCAGGCTGTACAGTGGCCTGGGTGTGGTCCAGCAGCCGTATGCCATCAAGCTTAAACCAGGGGCCATACCTGTTTCTGTGAAAACCCCAGGAGGATTCCTCTGCCACTGGTGGACAAAGTCAGAGAAGAGCTCCAGCGTATGGAAGCCCTGGGTGTCATAAGCCGGGTGGAGGAGCCAACGGACTGGTGTGCCGGAATTGTGGTCGTGCCCAAGAAAGACAATAAGGTGAGGCTGTGTGTAGACTTGACTGGCTTGAATCAGTATGTGTGCCGTGAAAAGTAAATTCTGCCATCTGTGGAACAGAGCCTTGGAACACTTGCTGGGGCTAAACTGTTCAGCAAATTGGATGCAAATATGGGCTTCTAGCCGATTCCCCTTACAGAGGAGTCTTCAAAGTATACCACGTTTATCACACCCTTCGGGCGGTTCCACTTTAACCGCCTCCCATTTGGCATTGCCTCCGCTCCTAAACATTTTCAGTGCAGGATGGCTGAGGTCCCAGAAGGGTTGAAATGTGTCATTTGCCACATTAATGACCTGTTAGTGTGGGGGAAGGACCAGGAGCAGCATGACATTAGACTCCATGCCGTGCTACAAAGACTGGAAAAGGCGGGCATTACTCTAAACGTATACAAGTGCGAACTCTCCAAGGCTAAGGTGGTCTTTTTAGGCCATATCATTACAATCGAGGGCATCCATCCTGACCCGAGGAAAACTGTGGCCATCACAGAAATGAAGGAGCCCACAAACGTAACCGAGTTATGGAGTTTTCTTGGGATGGTAAATCAGTTGGGGAGGTTCCTTCCCCAGCTAGCAGACATGGATAAGCCACTGCGCGACCTCCTTTCGAAAAAAAACTCATGGGTCTGGGACGTGGACCAGGCAGCGGCGTTTGAAAAACTGAAGAATGCATTGTCTTCTCCTCCAGTGCTGGCCATGTACGACCCCAACAGAGAAACTAAAGTGTCGGCTGATGCGTCATCATATGGCTTGGGAGGTGTTCTTCTTCAGAAATGGGGGGAGGAATGGAAGCCTGTGACTTACGCATCACGATCGCTCACTCCAACAGAACAGCGTTATGCACAGGTGGAGAAGGAGGCCCTGGGGCTCACCTGGGCATGCGAACGATTTAAAGATTTTCTGTTAGGATAGCTGTTCTGCCTGGAAACCGATCACAAACCTCTTCTGAGCCTACTTGGGGCCCAAGCTTTAGATCTTTTGCCGCCAAGAATTCAGCGCTTCTGGATGAGGCTGATGCGCTACACATATTCGATTGTGTATGCGCCAGGGAAGTCACTTTGGACAGCAGACAAACTGTCACGCTCACCTGTGACATCATGCACCTCCATGGAAGATTGAGAGCTAATGGAGAGCACTAACATTTATGTGGACTGCGTCATGGAGAGCCTACCCGTCAGTTCCTCCTATACTGAGAACTTGAAGGAACAGTTAAAAGCTGATAGTGTCTGCTCACGTGTAATGGCACTGTGCACTGAAGGATGGCCATCACATGCAAAGCTGGAGTCAGTGCTGAAGAACTAATGGCCTGAGCAAGCTACACTTACCGTGAGAGATGGCTTGTTACTTAAAGGCATGCGACTTGTAATACCATCGGCAATGCGGAATTATGTGCTTGCTAAACTACATGAGGGACACCTCGGTATAGTGAAGTGCAAAGCAAGGGCTCGTGAGTCTGTGTGGTGGCCAGGACTCAGCCAGCAAGTGAGTGACATGGTGCTTAAATGCAGGACTTGCATACAAGAGCGACACAACAACAAAGAGGCACTCATGCCAACTGAATGTCCTAAAAGGCCGTGGCAGAAGTTAGGGGCAGACTTATTTACCCTGGAGAACAAAACATACCTGCTCGTCATTGACTACTTTTACAGGTATATTGAAATCGCCCTATTATGTCAGACCAGGTCCACTGATGTAATCACTCACCTAAAGTCAATTTTTGCCTGTCACGGCATCCCAGAGATTCTGATGTCAGATAATGGCCCACAGTTTTCTGGACAAACCTTTACGTCTTTTGCAGCTTCTTATGAGTTCACACATGTTACTAGCAGCCCGACATTTCCGCAGAGCAATGGTAAAGCAGAGCGGGCGGTCCAGACTGTAAAAAACCTTCTGAAAAAGGCAGGAGACCCCTACCTGGCTCTACTCGCCTATAGGGCCACACCTCTCCAGAGCGGCTACAGCCCAGCCCAGCTCCTTATGGGTTGGCGTCTCCGTACTACGGTGCTGTGTCATCCCTCTCAGTTGGACCCTGTACTGCCGGACAGCCTCAGGTTTGCACAGACGGAAAAAGAGAAGGGGATTGCTGATGCTGGAAATTATAACAAACGTCCCCGTGCTAGGACTCTCTCAAACCTATCACCTGGTGATGAGGTATGGGTGACCAATGCAAAGATGCAGGGGACTGTGCTCAGCAATCATTCTACTCTGAGGTCTTACCTGGTCGAGCTACCTGAAGGGGTGATGAGACGGAACCGCCAGCACCTCATACCTCTGCAAACACCAACGCAGGACGAACAGTTGTTAAGCCTAATAGGTTTATCCTCTGAACTGGGGGGGGGGGGGGATTTCTAATGTTCAACAGGTTTGTGTGGGGGAAAAGAGAGTCAGTGGGTATTAATGATAGTTACAGAAATCTGTGTTTATGTTAATCTATGTTTGAGTGTGGATAATGGGGGGGGGGGGGGGGGGAAGGAAAAAAAAGGCAATTGTTTAAATACATACGATGGATGTTTGTGGTGACTTTGTTCTTCCATGCAAGTTTCTGATAGGACAGACCTTTCTACCAGTGGGGCAGAATAATCCCCCAAGGTCTGCTGAGACAGAGGTAGTCTACCTTCTGTTCTCTAGAAAGGGGAGATGTGGTATATTGTAAAATGTTTAATGACATTGTCCTGTTGGGGGCGCTATGATCCAATGTGTTGTGGGGATGTTTTGGAGCGGGAGTGAGGGAGAATAATAAAATGGAGTTGATGTTCGGAACACCGTTGAACACCGAGCTATATAGCTCAGTGCCGTTGAACGACTCACGCGTATATGTTATAAAGAACACAACACATGTGGGCAAAACACATTTAAACCATGACAATGTGTGTGTATATATATATATATATATATATATATATATATATATATATATATATATATATATATATATATATATATATATATATATATATATTTATATATTTTTTTTTTTTTTTTTTTTTTAACCGCAGTGAAATAATTTTTATCGGTTTGATTGCTGCTTACTACCAGGATGCTGGATGCTTTGTCAGTGGATAGAGCGTGCAGCTTGACTGAGCTCGAGCTCCTTTCAGCAGGAAAACTCTGAGGTGCTTGTATAAAGACTCAGAGCACCCCCTGGTGCTCTGAGTCTTTATACAAAAAGAGAGACCAGCTGCAGGGAAAGTGGATGGACGGACACTTCAGAGACAGCTTTCAGTGTGAAATGAGAGAAAGCCTCAGTATATCTACGGATGTGCCTGGGAAGGCTGAAGTGTCCTCTTCAGGCGAGGTTCATGGTTTGAATATAATAAAAAATATATTTTGGTTTGATCCTCTTTGTTCATATAGGTCCTTAATATAAATGTCACGCTTCAGTGTTTTCGGACTTCTTATGAGAAACCTCTCATCTTTCCTCGCCCCGTGGCCAATCTCACAATTCCTCTCGAGTCAGCACAGTTTGACCCTCTTTAGCAGAGCCAGTGGAACTAAGGACACTTTAAAATCTTCAGCTGGTAATGCTGTTAGAGGCATTTAAGACTCAGAGAAATAGAAAATCTAAACCTTATCCCAATGACTTTTTAAAGCAAATTTTAAATAAAATACTTAAGAACAGAGGACCAAAACATGCTTAGCTGTATAAAATATGTCCACTGCTTTGACCTCTCAGCCCAATTGTGTCCAAGCTTTTTTTTCTCTGCACAGCCTCCTGAAATTCTTTAAATAAATCAAACAAAATAGTTTAATGCTAGAAATAAGATTCAGGAGTGGAATACAGGGAATCTAAGATAGGCGTGCTATGCACGTCTTTAGAGGCACTCCTTTATTTAGTCCAACAATTTTTTCTTCATTCCCCTGGTGCTCAGGCTGCAGAATGTTAATAAAATGGCACACATGACAAAACGGAAAGAAAGAACAAATATGACAACACCACTGCTGCCTTCTCTGCATCTCAAGAATAAACGTTAAGCAAAAATAGCAGAAAACTTTGGCAGAAACTTAAAAAGGGGAGGAGGGGTGGGCTGGGCTTTCTCTGGTTTATTGCAACAATGAGCAACTATCCACATCAACCAGAATAGATGTTTTGCAAGAGTTTCATGTCTGCAAAAACAATAATTCATAAGAAACAGTTTTTAATATTGCAAAAATGCTTAAAAACCTTTACTGGTGAACTACATTGTGCACCAAATGAATCAATTTGAAAGCACCAACATGGTTGTCCTCATGTCTGTTGAGCCTTCTGGTCTCTGAGTTCAGTGGAACTCCACAAACTCTTCCAGAGTTTTGGGGATCTGGTTGCGATATGTGATCTGGTGTTGTCGGACAGCGCGGGCTGCCAGGCACTTGAGGCTCATCTTCATCTGCGTTTTCAGCAGGATTTCAGACACACCTGTGGTACTTTTGTCCAGCGGTGTCTTCTTCTGCTTGTTGGTCATGTCTGTGTGGGCACCAGCCTCCACCAAGCTGATGATAATGGCATGTAGTGTGAGGAAGTCACTGATGGGTCTGTTGTACTGGACAATCACATGAAGAGGAGTATTTCCTTCATGATCTACTGCATTTACCTGTGCACCGCAGTCCAGCAGCAGCTTAGTCACCTTGGCATTGGGGAAGCTGCAGACATCATTGGTGTGAAAATCATCAACAGGTGTGCTGGAGCTGATGGCCAGGTGCAGCAACGAGGAGCCCTCACGTGTCCGTGGGTCTAGCTGGATTAGGTCGTAAATGTGCTTGTTAATCCTGGCTCGCTCCTCATCACCGCAGTTAGTCTTAGTGGAGATGCAGGCCAGATAAAGAAAAGTAAAAATATTTGACTCATAATTGTCCATGGCCTGCGGCAGCTCGGATTCAACTGCTGCCTCCATGCGAGTCATGCTGCGTTGAATCTCCAGAACACTGCAGCTCAGGACCTGCTCCACCGCCGAGGCCAACACAACTTCGTTCAGGTGGACCATTTGGGAGAACACCTGGGCAAAGCGCAGCAAATCTTTGTGTGTGTTGCGATTCCCCTTCTGCCGGAGGTGAAGGGCATGAAGCCACAACTTGATGCACTGTTCAAATTCCATGTTATCTGCACAGACAGCCCCTCGGTAAATAATGGGATGCGACAAGTCGATGTTGTCTGAGCCCATGATACGCTCCCGAATCATCAGCCCTTCCATGTGTAAGGCGTCCCTGTCCAGTCGGATAGCTTCCAGCTGCTGGAGCGTTCGACACTCTCTCCGCCCCCCATAGGCTTCAATGGGTGGCAGCAAACCCTTAACGATGATGTTGTCAGGGTCGCGGTATCGCTCCGTCATGGCCATATGAAGGTACTGATATGTTTTCTGTATGTCATAGTTCTCCCTGTCATTGGCAAAAGACGCTCCCAGCAGCTCCAAGGCCTCAATTCGGCTGTGAGGGTCGCAGTCAGCATGAGCCATCAGCAGCTCCACCACTTCAGCTTTACAGCTCTCTGCGGCTACCTTTAATGGTGTCATGCTATGTCCATTCATAACCATGGCTGCATGGGAGTCCATTAACTCTTTCACAATTTCTAGATGACCTGCCTCGGCTGCAAAGTGCAGGGCCGTGGCCCCGCAATGAGCCTTGGCATTGACATTGGCCCCCTGTACCAAAAGGAACTTCACCACATCCACATGGCCCCTATAGGCAGCTATCATCAAGCAGGTGTTGTTGAACTTGTTAGTGATGCCGATGTTAGCGTTGTGTTCCACCAGGTAACGGACAATATCCAGTCGCCCATCGAAGCAGGCCGCCCGGAGGGGAGTGGAGTTGGTAATGGTGGTGTGGTTGACATTAGCGCCGTGGCTAACCAGCAGGTGCACCACCTCAAAGTGTCCTGCTCCGGCAGCACACCACAGCGCCGTGGCTCCATCAATGATGTAGCTGGAACACACAAAAGACACTAGATCAAATATTAAAGACAGTCATAGTGCAGACAGGAGGTCACCTGACTCCAAGCTGCAACTCTTGAGAAACAGCCTTGAGTTCACAATCAAACTTCTGACAAGAAACATTTATTTGGGAACGATTTCTAATTAAAATCAAAGAGAGGCCCTTCCCATTTTGACTCTTTAAGATTAGACTTGAAATCTTTGTTTTTGATGAGAGATCGTGGTTCGGGTCAGAGATTACCATTTTTAATCCCTTTTTCAGTCATAAGCTTCTCTTTCCCACAGCTCGGGTCACAAGTGTATGAACAAACACGCAAATTAGCTGATGGCATCACACCCCTCCTGCTAGAGGAAACCCTGGGGTTTTTCCGTGACACGAAGGGCTGCATTTGTTTTAAAATATGCTGTATTTTAAACACTGACTGAATAAAAGAAATTGTGGTTTTCTCACAGGTTAGTAAATGTAAACATTTATAAAATGTAACTAAACAGAAACCTATCAGGTTACTGAACAGAAACAAAAAAGGTTAGTTTAAAATATGTGAAACATAATAATCCCCACAAAATCAGTGTAAAGTTAAGCAGTGTAAAGTAATCCCACACCAGACTCCATTTGGACCGCCTCATGTTGCTTCTGTCATGACTATTTTTCACTCCAACAACTAGGCCGTTTCTCAATTGACCGTACTCGCGTTCTCGTCAAGTCTGTTCTCGGTAAGAACGCAGGAAGATCGGACTTGACGAGAACGCGAGCACGTATTGTGCATTGGAACAGAAGTGTACTCGTGACGTCATCACACCCGCAGCTCTTGAGCATTTCTTTAACGTTCAAAACTATTTATACACTACACCATCATATCTTATTGAAAACGTTTTTTATTTAAATTAATTTTTAAAAAGTATAAAAAATATCTAAAATAATTACAGAACTGTGGGTATAAAACAAGCAACAGGGGGAATTTCTTTGTGGGGAGTTGTAATAGTTGTAGTTGCAGAGGCGATTGAATCTTCTTTAAAAATCAGCATTTTGTAGAAGCAAAATGAGCAAAACGAGCAATATTGCTGTTGCTTCGGTCGTTGGTCAGCTTTACCAGCAGGCTGAAGAGGAGGTGATGCAGTTGAGGAGGCAAATCCGAGCAAGGAGAAGATTCATGCGGCAGAGGAGGCTCAGAAGGCAGGTTTTGCTCATCCATCTATTGCCAACTGGTAGGCATTTTAAGATTGACAGCCTAGTTCCTACTTTTATCTTTAAAAAAAAAAAAAAAAAACATTGAGGATGGTATTAAAAACGTGATCAGGTTGAAATTGTGACTATTTTTCCTATAATTAATGAAAATGAAGACCCAGTTTTAACATTAATAACAGTAGGGTTAAGCTACTTTATTGCACCTCCTGACTTTCACAGCATTGATCATTAAGAAAGTGGAAAAAAAACATTTTTATGTCTGTCCACCTTTACAGTGATTAATCTATAAATTATGTGCAGTTAGTTCAGCCCATTTTTTTCAGTGAAATGGTAAAAATACCAGAGAAGGGAAGCCATTTGTTACATTTACTATACATTTTACCTTTTCTTTCTTGAGAACTATAATAATCTGCATGTTAAACAGGTATAGTTTTATGCATAGAAAAGGTGACAAAAACCAATTATGGTAACATTTGGCATTTTTTATTTACAGGAAGAAACAGAAACAAAATATGTGAGGATAAACACCTCTGTGCTGATCCTCCAAATATTTTTTAATGAAGGGGACCTGAAACCAGCCTTCAGGCTAAACAGGGCCACCATCGTCCTCCTCCTTCAGCTGCTGTCCATCCAGAAGGTCCATGGATGGCCACAGGAGATAGAGGTGCTGCTGACCCTCTGCTGGCTGGCCTGTGGTGCATCCTATAGGGAAACAGCTTGCCAGTAAGATCTCTTACCTTCTTGTCCTTAAATAGAGCTAGCAATGACACACAATTGATACATAGATTATATTAATTGGATAGAAGATTAAGACAGATCAGCAATTACCTAAATTACAAGTTTATTTTATATTTGGTACAGGACTAGTGGAGACACGCTACAACAGACACCACGCCAAGGCTGATAAACATCATTGAGCGTGTCTTTGGTGGTCTGAAGACACGGTGGCGTTTCATCTTCTTAAGGGTGCTCGAGGTCCGCCCGACGTTCCGCCCGACGTTTGCCCCAAAAGTAATCGCCGCCTGCTGCATGCTCCACAATATTAGTATAGAGGCAGGGGACCAGCTGGACGTGGAGGATGAGGAGGTTGACCCAGAGGAGGATGACCATCCGGCGGCTGAAGACAGGAAGCTGCTCCAGCTGGCTGCATGTTTAAGTGAACATGACTACACCTGACCTAATGTAGATCAGTTGGAGTCATGTTCACATGCTGCTTCATTTCATTTTTTTTCACCACCTGTAAAAATACATTAAATAATTAGTAAATTAATTTACATTCCAACTATTTTTAATTGTAAGTTTATAGGCATTGTCTATTTGTATGAGATCTTAATAGGAGTTATTTCTTTGTTTTAAACCATGTTAGTAACTGTTAATAATTTGTTGAATATATTACACCTTCATGCTGTTCCAAAGATAAAACATTTGTATAAAATAAATGTCTGTTTTTTCATATACTATTATTACTATTATATTCTTTTCCTCTTTCTCCTCTCAATTATTCGTGTCCTGACTCAGAATAAACTCACTTAGATAGGAAAAATATTTATAGAATGTATTTATTTATTTATTTTATATGCTGCTGCCGTCCTAGGGAGACATTTACAATTTATTCCAGCAAGTATTGAGTTAATAAAGCAACACATGTCAGTCAGATAAACACAAAACAAATAAATCATAACCAGCGGTATTATGCACATTACTTTTTTAAAATTACGCACTAACTCTGTAAACAGGCCACATAGGGAAGCTTAAAAGTATAATGTTCTCGCCTCAAACGATCTGAAAACGTACTTTTGAAAAACAACAGCAGCAGAAAAGGGATTTTTTTAACTTACCGCTGTGAGCTCTGTTTGCGCTGTCTCGAATCAAGCTGCGGCCGCGGTGCATTCTGGGCAAGCGGTCAGTCTGAAGAACGCACAAGTCTGCTCTGATGCATGCTCGATAAAGAGGGCGAGCGAGAACAACATCCGGGGAATTCGGCGCGTTCTCGATTTGGCGTTCTCGGCATTGGAACAGTGCTCGGGCTGAGGCTGATGACGTGTCACGAGCACACGAGAACGCTCAAGAACGCATATTGAGAAACGGCCCTAGAGTGGTCTGGCACCTGTCTGGGTGCTCTCATTCTGCTCCACAGGTGGTTCTAGTTGGCTGGGGGCGTGGCCCACACCTGCGGCTCGTTCGGAGCGGCTTCCTCTGGCTTCTTAAGGAGAGCTCAGACAGATGGAGGATGCCAGAGCCTTAACTCAGTCGTGGTACGGCGTGGCCTCTGACCAAGATCCTGAACTTGTGAGTCCTTTTTCACACTCTGAACTTTGACTAGCGTTGAGTCTCCTGTTTGTCTCTAGTTAATGCCTTTGGATTACTCACCCGCCTCGAAATCTCGCTCGAAGAACCAGCACTAAATGAGTTACAAATGACCTCGCTTTTAAGCGTGTGATAACTACTACAGAACCCATGGAGAGCCATAAATGTGATAAAGTAAACATGTCGTCCATATATTAGCTACTGCTAATAGCTAGGGTCACTGTATGAAATGGTTGTTGCTTGTTTTTTTTTTTTTTTAAGTTTCTTGTGAATTCTGAGAGTCGCATTTTTTTGGTCTCATTTCTGAATAAGCAGTCACTTATTTGGGGTCTAATATAACCGACTAGTGTTTCCCATAGGCTAGGAAATTACTTGTGGTGGTGGACAGTGCAGAGTCGCTTTATACGGCACTGTGTAGCCAGGTGCCAGCCTCTATATTACAAACATTCCTCATACTGGAAATCTCACATATCGGGTAATAAAAATTATGCAATATTCAGTGTAAAAAATTTACTATGTCACATATAGTGGAGCTCATGTCTTGCTAGGCTCCTACACACTTGGGTGCACCTCCAACGGCATGGGCAGGAATTCTGAGGGGCAGTGCCCACCACAGTGTTTCCCGTAGGAATTTGCTTAGGCGAGTTGTCGGCTGGAACCAGTTTTGCGCGCATGACTACCGGGGGGGTTTGGGGGGACACAATGACGGAACTCGAAACTGTTTAAAAGCTTTAACACTTTTATTTGCACTTATTTACATTCTGTATGTAAAACTATTTACATTTTATTCTATTTACATGATTTACTTGTGGCACATTTTGCACGTGGTGTCAGAATTTGGTCTGACACAGAGCAAATAGTAATTTTCGATTATCAGTTTCAGGGCAGTCAACCTTTTTACAGTAGCAGGCCACACACTATCAAGTAGGAGGGTGCATTTATGCTGGTGCCTGAGCCCCGGAGGGGAGAATTTTGAAAAATAGAGTCTCCCTGATGTATTTTGGAAGCTTTCAAGACAGGTGATTATTTAAACAATAGAGTCAGAGTGCATGTTGCAAATTGAATAAAAGGCAAAAAAAGTAAATGATCAATCCTTCTTCAAAAACAACCTTTGTTTTTTTATTATTCTTAAAACATAATTTTTTCACATGTTATGTTTTAACAAGGTAAGGTAATCTCCATTTGCATAAAATTAGTTTAATTTGAATTACTTGCACCACATAAAACAGATCAGATTAGTTGAGGTCTATTCATATTATTATTATTATTATTATTCTTCACAGTTGTATTATAAAACGATCGTAACATATCTTCACGAACAAAGTCAAATTTTTATGATAAAAATACATGATTGGAATTTGAAATTAAATTTACATGTTTAATTTATTTTAGTCAAATCGCTCTTTCGAAATCTCTTATCTCAGTTTAACTTTATTTGCACTCAAACACACAATATATCATTGGCGATACAAACACAAAATGCATCCCCTGAAAAACGTTGATAATTTGCTGCTGTAATATTATATGTAATATTATAGATTTTTCAAAATAAAAAGCTAACAGATGTGCATAGTCAAAAAATATCAGAAATACAATTATAGAGCATTTAGTATTGTAAGAAAGCCCACACTGTTTCTGGATAAATACATTACTGTATGAGTTAAGTTCTATTCCGTTTTATGCCTCTTTCCTTGTAAGTTTGAAATGTTCCATGCTCCTGAATGCAACATAGCTTTCTGACGCTTCCGAATGCATCACAGTGGTCTATGAACGCTGTGCTGTGTAGATGCACGTTTGAGCTTCCGACCGCATTAACCAGCTACTTTTGACCAGGGCTTTGAACCGGTTTAAGGAACCAAAACCGGGAACTTTTTGTATTTTACAGGGAACAGAAACGAAACCGGAAACGTTAATTTTTTTTTTATGTTCTGGAACTGGAACACTTATTTAAAAATAATGGTAACCGGTTAATACGGGTTTTATTTCGTTCCTCAAAGTTTTCGTTGCCTAATTAACTAAAAAAAAAAAAAAGTAATTATTTTCCTGCGCACGTTTAACCTGACTTCGCCAGCTGTATGTCGCTCCCCTTAGCTTCACTCACATACATCTGGGACATCGCCCATAGAAAGTGATTTCTCCAACCAATTTTATTGTCTGGCCAATCAGGACGCAGTGCTGGCATTTCATAGATGTGACTTAGTGGAGAAGCGACCATGACGTGAGACTGTTTTGATAGCAATGGCAGCTCGTCGAGGAAGCAAACGTTAACATTGATGCTGCTATTTCTTCCGTGTTGTCCAATCTACCTAATACTGTTTCATTAAAAGAACATCAGAGAACGCTTCTGAAGGCTTTTGTTGGTGGAAACCATGTTTTCGCCCTTCTCCCGACCGGATTTGGCAAGTTTTGTTTTCCGGGGCGCGTCCGCAGCGGACATCTTGTCAGTTAGCGCAAACTATGTAAGGAGGCCTTTAGTCCTCAACACGGTCGGCCCGGGATCGACTCCGACCCGCGGCGCTTTGTCGCCTGTCTTTCCCCCTCTTCCTGTCAGCTCACTGTCAATAAAACGCGTGCCACTAGAGCCGCAAACACATAAAAAAAAATTAAAACATTTTTTTCCTACGTCGCTCTCTCAGCGTCACGGGTTGGCTTCGGTGTGAGTGGTTGAAATAGCACGTCAATAAAGATGACAGACAAGTGGCTCATCCAATCATATGCAAGGATTTTTGATAAGGCCCAGCTATATGTGAGTGAAGCTAGGCGGAGCAACATACAGCTGGCGGAGTCAGGTTAGCGCACGTTACCATGACAGCTGAGGTTCACTTCCTGTGTGACATCACATCACACATTCGCTGACTGAATGGAGAGAGAGCGCGGTGTCTCCACTAGAGCTACACATCTTAAATAAGAGGTAAATTACGATCCATCGTTAAGTAAAACGCTCATTCCAAACACAATATCAATAGCTATATTTGTCAAACTAAATGAACGAAATTAACCGTTCCGGGAACAGTATTTTTTTTGTTCTAACCGGTTCGGGAACGTCAATTTATTGGTGGAACTCATAACCGGAAACGTTATAATTCCGTTTCTGTTCGGAACGAACCGATTGGGGGGAAAATCTGGCGGCTGTCAAGATAGTGCTGCAGGAAACACTGCACCCTGGTTTAGAAACCAGGGTTCTCCTGGAGGATGGAATAAGGGCGCAGCACTGCTATACCGATTTTCAAATCTAAGCTGTTTCTTTCCTAATTTCCCTAATCATTTTCCCTCAAATTTATCAAAATTCCTCGGCTCGCGTGTCACTTTTCACAGGCGACATTGTTTTCCAGCGAAATCTTGGAGTACTGTCCTCTCGTGATACTTTAGGGCGAGACTTGCTTCTCATTGTATTCAAATTAAGCGCTGTTATTGGTGGAAATCTGACCGAACGCTAATATTTAAAGAGCCATTTTCGCAGGTGAATTTCAACTTTTCCTGATGAAGGAAACCACTCATGACAAAGCGCAATGTGAAGCCCGATGATCAAAGGGTGATCTCTACATTTTTTGTTGCATTTACAATTGATCAATGCAACTTCACAGTGACACTTGATTAACCAGAGACTATTAATCATTGATTATATCTGGTACATCCATCCATCTTCTAACACGCTCATCCCTATTGGGGTCGTGATGGATACTGGTGCCTATCTCCATTGGGTAAGAGGCAGGGTACACTCTGGACAGGTCGTCAGTCTATCGCAGGGCAACACAGAGACAAACAGGACAAATGACCATCCATGCACACACATACACACACACACCTAAGGAGAATTTAGAGAGGCCAAAAAACCTAACAGTAATGTTTTTGGACTGTGGGAGGAAGCTGGAGTACCCAGAGAGAACCCAGGCATGCACAGAAAGAATATGCAAACTCCATGCAGAAAGACCCAGGGTAGGACTCGAACCCAGGACCTTCTTGCTGCAAGGCAACAGTGCTACCCACTGCACCATTGTGCATAAATTAACAAACTAATACAATTTCTTAAAATGTAGAAGTTTTTATTTTTCTGCCACACAATGACAACTATTTTGATATGATTTTCCTTTTAATTCTTTCTAAAAACTCAACAAATGTGAATAGCAGCCCAAGTTTTAACAACCTGTCCAAAGCTATTTTTCCAGCCCAACGTATTCAAAAGAAGCCTAATTTTCGGTGCGCTGTAGAATTGGTCACAGAGCCACTGTTCAACCTGAAGCAAATAAAATGCTTGCTAAGAAAAGTGTGCATCTCTGGCTGCAGAAACAAATTAAAGGGGGCCTTTTTATGTTTTCAGTCGGCTTGGGCATACTGTCCGCACACCATTAGCTGTGGGGACTTTCCGGATTATGGGGATAACTGTCCAACTTTACTGAGTTGTAGGAGCATGAAGTAGGCTGCTGATAGTGGTTGCTGCATTATGCACACCTGAGTGACGGCAGGTAGTCAATGCACACTGTTTAGAAAACCAAAAGGGGGATTTTATCTTCCTGGGTGGGTCTCAATTTACCTGGCCAGGCTGTCCAAGTAAATCTATGTATGGGAAAAACTAGCCTATAAACACGAGTAGAGACAGTGAATGGGCCGGCTTATATCCCTCCGTGTACACACATCTCTCTGTTTGTCTCTCCCCCTCTCAGGGAGACAGAGACGAACAGGACAGAGTAGTTGTTGGACTGCACTGCCCTGATTCTAACATAATAAACTTTGCTGTACAGATCGGCCGACACAGGTTTTTTAATGCCGATACAATTATTTTGACATCAGGCAAACAGATAGCTGATACGTGGGGCCCATTCTTGAAGTTGATATGGATTTTTCTTCTTCCATTTACATGAGAAAAATTACAATTATAAATGTTAACCAAGTGTCAATTTAAACCAAAAACAATATTAATTAAAATGAGCATAGTTCCTGAGTTTTTGCAAAAGTTTCCTTCCTCTGGCCAGATGTTGAAATCACACTAGTGTTGTGCATGGGAGAAGAGGAAATCAATGATGACAGAGACTCAACATCACTCTCTCATGAACTGACTAATGAAGCCTGTAGAGCAGTCATGTTGAAAGTACGTCCCAGGGACCATTTGTGGCCCCTGTACACAAATGGTGTACAGGGGCTACAGCTGCACTTCAAGAAAGATTTGGTCCACCAGTACAGGTGGCTGATGCAGATGGAGGATTTTAGTTTTTAATTAGGGCAAAATTATTACGGAAAAGTTTAAATCCTACAATTAAATTTTTAGTACAACACAAGTATTCATCTTTCAATAAACACGCTCTTTAATTTCATGGTACCATCTATCCAATGACATTTAATTACTCAAATGCAGACTGTGGTGCATTAAAATCTGCTTTGAATTCAATTATTAAAATTGAATGGCTGCCGCTTGAGAGTTGAGGTGTGTAGATTCTGTGCTAATAGGTCTGTTCTAGAAGATATCGACAGCAAATTATTTTAAAAGAGGAACAGAGAAACACGATCAAGGCATTTGTTGAAAAGAAATATGTTTTTGACGTCCTTCCTACAGGATTCAGCAAAAGTTTAATTTATCAGCTGGCTCCGTTGGTCGCTAAGAAGATGGGACACAATGAAAACCCATTGATAATTGTTGTTTCTCCTTTGGTCGCACTCATGGAGGACCAAGTGAAAGAAGCAACTGAAATGGGCATCACGGCGATGCAACTCGCCGTGAATGACGAGGTGGATATAGCCAGCGGTCGTTGCCAGCTCCTTTTCGGAAGCCCAGAATCCTGGCTGCTGAACAACAAGTGGAGGAACATGCTAGGCTCCGATGTTTTTCAAGCCAACGTTATGGGTATCGTCGTGGATGAAGTTAATCTAACTTACAAATGGTAAGAGATCGTCTGACTTAGTAAATAACTCGCAATGTTGTGATATAAATCCCATGTTGTGAACATAGTAGGTTGGTCTCCTTCGTCGTCTGCCCATTTTTTTTTAACACAGCCATGTCGCATTCCAACCGTGTTATAATGTTCTGACAGGACCGGCAAATGCGATGCGATTTATATGGCGTTTTGTACAGTTGTAATCCTAAACGGAGAACTTGTTCGTATGTGCATTTGCCTTCATTTTTTTTCTGAAAAATGAGGTTCGTGTGTTGAATGACTCCTTGGATCCTTACATTCTTTTTGCAACACCGGCAAAAATCGTTCACGCTCATCTTCTTATTCTAGGCTAACAGTTGAGTTCTGTTGACAACAACTATGCGTCGCTTGACATACGTCACACACTCCGTTGCTCTTATTGGTTGTAGGTCTATCCAATTGAGTGCAGAGGCATTTTTTTCCTGGTTTGTTCGATACACACCCCATAATCACAGCTCTATGGAGCAGTATCAGACTCAAATTCTGACTAGAATTGAGTATGACCATGTCAGGCTAGGGAATTGGTGCAAAATGAGCTGCAGTCTGTGTCCTTACACGCCACAACCTCGGACCTCAGCCCTGCGTCAGCCTCTAAATTATGAAACCTGAGAAGTAACTAGTGTACTATTCCCACCTAAATGGGTCATTTTATTTATTTGGTATATTTATTTTGGTCATTTTACTGGTCACTTTAGTTTATTCTTTGTCAGTATTTAATAACATAACTCAGGTCTCTTAAGTTATTTTTCTTTAAAAAGAAATTGTTATGGTTAAAAAAGTTGGTTAAATAAAGATTTCATTGGAATTCTGTGTTTGGGTTCTTTATTAAAATTAAATCATTTAGCAATATCATAAAATGTCCAGGCAGAGCTGCACATAAAATATGGTTTTAAATATTTTCAATAATTATCGATATCGATCAATATGCTTTTTTTTTTTTTTTTTTTTTTAAATCGATAAGCTTTTTTTCTATATCATCCAGCCCTACATCACATAGCTCAAAGGAAGGGCGCAACGTAATGTGCGTCAAGCTAATAACAGGCAGCGTGTCAGCTATTTGGACTGGGAGGTTTTCTCACGGAGGGTACCTTTACTTGCCGTTTTATTTTGCTCTCAAACATTGACACATTTAAAGTAAACTGACGACGCTTAGTCTGGCGCTAGGATATTGAGGGGCAAGACTATCCAACATGTTAAATATCCCCGATTTGAGGTCTGAGAGGTCCGAACGTCCTCCCGAACGGACCAGATTACTCTTAACACAACAAACACGGCAGGAATATCTCTTAAGATTACCTTAAGAGACACCTCGATAATCGGGGTGTATCGGAAGGAGAAGATCGGGGCAAAAATCGGGCCAATTATAATTATGCGTGAATCAGCCTTTATTTATTTTTTTATTTTTTTTATCAATTCCTAAACCAAAGACAACAGTAAAGTATCTGGATATGCAGCCCCTGGCAAAAATGATGGAATCACCGGCCTCGGAGGATTCAGTTGTTTAATTTTGTAGAAAAAAGGCAGATCACAGATATGACACAAAACTAAAGACATTTCAAATGGCAGCTGTCTGGCTTTAAGAAACACTAAAAGAAATCAAGAAAAAAAAAGTGGTAGTCAGTAAAGGTTATTTTTTTTTTTAGCCCAAGCAGAGGGAAAAATTTATGGAATCATGAAAAACAAAAGAACGCTCCAACACATCACTAGTATTTTGTTGCACTACCTCTGGCTTTTATAACAGCTTGCAGTCTCTGAGGCATGGACTTGATGAGTGACAAACAGTACTCTTCATCAATATGGCTCCAACTTTCTCTGATTGGAGGCTGGAGCCTTTTCATGGACCATTTTCTTCAACTTCCAAAGATTTTCAATTGGATTAAGATCCCGACTATTTGCAGCCCATGACATTGACCTTGTGTGTCTTTTTTCAAGGAATGTTCACAGTTTTTGCTCTATGACAAGCTGCATTATCATCTTGAAAAATTATTTCATCATCCCCAAACATCCTGTCAATTGATGGGATTAGAAAAGTGTCCAAAATCGTAAACTTGTATATTGTAATGACAGCCATCTCCCCAGTGCCTTTACCTGACATGCAGCCCCATATCATCAATAACTGTGCAAATGTGCATGTTCTCTTCAGGCAGTCATCTTTAAAAGTCTCATTGGAACAGCACCAAACAAAAGTTCCAGCGTCATCACCTTGCCCAATGGTGATTTGAGATTCATCACTGAATATGACTTTCATCCAGTCTGAACAACCAACATCTTTTGCAACATTGCGTGATGATTTACCCTCTTAAGAGTCTGACATCTCTCGTGTTGGAGAGATGTCAGTTGAGCAATTCCATATTTTTTTCCCTCTGCTTGGGCTAAAAAAAAAGGAACCGTTACTCACTACCACATTTTTTTCCTTGATTTCTTTTAGTGTTTCTTTAAAGCCAGACAGCTGCCATTTGAAATGTCTTAAGTTTTGTGTCAAATTTGTGATCTGCTTTTTTTTCTACAATATTAAACAACTGAATGTCCTCTGAGGCCGGTGATTCCATCATTTTTGCCAGGGGTTGTATTTTAATCACCATTTCAATATAAAGACAACTTGAAGGGTCTTTCATATGAGCCAATTATTTAGAAAAGTCTACTGCCCGTAAGCTGCCAACAGCTTAAATGTGTTGGCTGTGTGCTGATGAAGATTCTCAGTCATCCAGGTCATGGTCATTCCAAAAAAGTAAAAAACAAGACAACTGGACTTTTTTCCGAAGTTTGAAGACGTTTCGCTTCATATCCCGGGTTTCTCAAATCAAAAAGTCTGGAATGTGTTGGTTGTGCACACTAAGTCTATATATGAGTTTCACTTTTTGAATTCACTTACAAAATGTCACTTTTCTTATATAGTTTTGTATACCAACAACAATCTGAGCAGACTGGCTTGAGGACGGGTAGCTACACATGAACACCATGACAGCTGGCTGGACAAAACACATTAATATGCATGATTTCACCAGCACCTACCCATCAAACCGGACCGTTCCGGTCTGTTCCGTTTCCACTTTGTAATGATCCAGGAGCAGGCGCACCACTTTGTCGTGTCCGTTTCGCGCTGCGATGATCAGGGGAGTGGACCTCTGGCCTGCCAGCTGAGTCACGTAGCTCAGGAGGAAGCGAGTCTCTGCTTCGGAGTGGTTGAGCAGCAGCGCGGCCAGCGTCAGGACCCGACCCTCGCTGGCTGCCTTGTAAACGTAGCCGGCCAGAGACTCCATGGGAGCCCACCGGACAGCGACGGTCGCCTCTCTCTTCTCAGCTGACACCCCTGGTGTACCGTCCTGCTACACAAGCCGCCTCCCATTAAAATGTCGAAGTAAATCTATATGACCGCATGAAATTGCTTTGCTTTAAGAAAACGTTTGCCAGGTGAAATGTTTAGAACCCAAATAGGCTCCTAGCAACGAGTTTGTGAGGAAGCTTTTAGCTAACCAGCTAGCTACTCTGATTAATAACAACCAGCTACTTGAAACCCAGGTTCCGGAAAAAGTCACGTTTGTTTTAAAGAAGTCCCTGATTTCTGCTCACCCACACAATCCATGACATACAGCGTCTGGCTGAACATTTACTCAATGACCAAAAAGTTTAACAACTAAAGATCCTACTTTCGCCTTTGCGACTGTGATTTTACCGGAAATAAAGGTTCGACATAAAAATACATCCGTCAGGAACGTTCTTCCGCTCTTTATTGTTCCGAGAGGGAGGCGTAGACCCGGCATTAACTGTCGCTGCGCAGGAATTACGGCTGCCATCTTGGGGGGGTCGACCTGCTGCACAATCCTAATGATTCTAGCTGAACACACTAACGATGCCTCAGCACTGTGCGGCTCATTTTTGTTTAAATCGACGGACTATCTACGTCAGGGCTCGAGGGATAACTTTTCACAAGCAAGATGAAAAAAAAACATTGTTTATATTTTTGATGTGTGTGTGTGTGTGTGTGTGTGTGTGTGTGTGTGTGTGTGTGTGTGTGTGTGTGTGTGTGTGTGTGTGTGTGTATGTATGTATGTATGTATGTATATATATATATATATACAGGGTCCGAAATTAACACTCGCCAGTCGCCAAATGCGAGTAAATTTCCCGTTTGGCGAGTGAATTTCAGAGGGCTAGCTGCCACATGGCGAGTAAATGTTTGTACCAAATAAAATAAAAATAACATAAAAATAACGAAACCCATATGATCCGTTCACAGCTCTGTCCATCCAGAGCTCAGTCTAGACCCGCCTTCTGCGGTGCTGGCTCAGCTTCTTTCACATTCAGAACCAGTCATGGCTGAACGCTGGATCAGAAAACAGATCTGCTAACCAGATACAGTCTAAAACGCCAATTAGTCTGTTTATAAGTTTCGTTCTTATTTATTCTGTTTTTTTTTTAACTACCTGCGCTGCGGTTCTGTGCTTCACCGCTCTTACTGCGCCTCCCCCGCCCCCTCTCGGAGCAAGGTGCTTTTATCAGCGGCCAGCCTTCAAAACGTGAATCGCTACGTTTAATGTCCTTCCACTCGTACCAAAATGTCCCAATTAAAGTCAGAGTCGGTAACTGTTTTTCATGCTCTTTTGTTTTTAACGACACAGGACCAGCGGTGCTTCGGTGGACGTGGTGCGTTGCGCTTGAATTCAGGTGCGCAAAATTACGTTACATGTAACCTGTAATATCGGGGGCGCAGCGCACGAGGGTAAAATCCAGCAGCGAGATCAGCGTAAAGACGCAGCGTGAACCCTGAGTGCTTTAAGTGTTGCAGCTGAGGGGAAAATTTTGAACCATACACAGGGGCGGTTCTAGAAAGGGGCCAACAGGGGCCTGTGCCCCTGTAGAACTGTTCCTGGCCCCTGTTATGGCCCCTTACTAAAAACATGATGTTAAATTTCTTAGGATGATAAAATGCTGACAAAGATAACGTGACTGACTGGTCATTTGGATCAGTTGTATTTTTTTTTGTTTATGTTTTTACCCAATAATAAAATAACAAAATAATTAAAAATAAATAAAAAAAATAACAATTAAAATTAAGCTGTTTCACGTTAAGCTCCCGCTGTATTGAGAAAAGATCAGGGGTCTGCAACCTGCAGTTCCAGAGCCACAATTGGCTCTTTGGCTTACTTAATATTTTAAACAATGAAATGTTGACCTGTTAAGTCCCCCCCCCCCCCCCCCCTCCAATCTTTTGTTCTGTGCCCCTGTGAAAAATACTGGCCCCACCCTGACCCACCCTGCTAAATTTGGTCTAGAACCCCCACTGACCGTACAGGCTTGATGAAACTCTGCTTCATTCACAAATAAGACCAACATGGATAGAATAATGATTATCTGTAGTGTTTTTTAATCGCCTGGATGTGAATCTGATAATTCATATTGTGTCTTTTATAATCAACTACAATATTTTCTTTTTTTTAAGTCAGGAAACAAAGGTTTCTCTTCCAGGGTCCAGTCAGCCACGCCCCCAACCACACCCCCCATAATTAACATAATCTCACTCTTAATTTTTATAAAAGTTGAGGTCTGGTCAGGATTAATATTTTGGCCGGTAAAAAATATGCCTGGCCGGTGGATTTTTACATCTACCGGCCAACTTGGCCGGTGAATAACAAAGTTAATTTCGGACACTGTATATATATATACATATATATATATATATATATATATATATATATATATATATATATATATATATATATATATATATATATATATATATATATATATATATATTTATAAGTTAAAAAAAATACAGCTTCATTAAAAGGACCCCCCGCACACAAACACACTTACATTTTAATTTATTTGGCTAAAAACGGAGTTATCTGTTTTTGCAAATTATCTCTTCATATATTGAACCCTCACTATGCCACGGGTCCCCTTTCAAGGTCTCGCTGCTTCACGGATTTGCATTGATGAGCCGTTCATTACAGTTATCAAACATAATCGATGGTGGCATGTCGGTTTTTAAGAATCTTTTTGCCCAGGGAAAAAAAAGAGCGACAACTGCCGATAACTATCAGGGACGTGCAGAGACCGTTGGAGGGGCAGGTGCTCAAAGTTAAAAAAGGGCACATGGGGCACGGATTTAAAACACGATACAGAAACATACCTTGCTATACATCCGGCTGAAATGTACCAACCCATACTATAAAGAATGTAACATGGAATCAAGGGCGTAGGTTTGATTTGAACTTTGATTTGAACTTTAACCCTAGGGACACTTCATTGCTCTGACATCATTGGTCCTACGCAGTATGCATGCTCCTATTTCTTTATGCTTGACTTGAGCGTCAGGGCGCGTTTCTTCTGTCTAAAGAGAAAAGCAGTATTTCTTACTACATTTATACAAATTTTATGAGCACGACACACACTAGATGCTTTTTGTTAATCTGGTGGCCTAGTGGTTAGAGCATTGATCTTGGGTCCCAGAGGTTCTGAGTTCAACTCCCACAGACTACCATTCTGGGTCCCTGAGCAAGACACTTAACCCCAATTGCTCCCCAGGTGCCGCACAGTGGCAGCCCACTGCTCACCAAGGGTATGGGTAAAGATGCAGAAGTGAATTTATCCATTGTGAGATCAATAAAGTTCTATTATTATTATAAATTATAAAGCAGCGCCCAATCTGATGAACGTTGAATTGAGACTTTTTTCCCACTTTGAAAAAGTTTGCATTTGAACTTACCAGCAACAGAGACCTATCAATTTTTACCATCTGCAACATTCCAAACACATTTCTTACATCATATATCTGAAGAGTAGATAACAGCTTCTCCTTACCTACATCTTCTCAGACAATTAAATTATTTCCCTAACAATAGTGAGTTGTCGATGTTTAAATGTGCAGTAAATCTTAATACATAAGGAGCATGGAGGACCCAATACTGTACTTTGAGTAAGATTGGTGACACCAAAACTGAATTGTTTCATGAGTGGTTGTCCATTTCATCACTCAAATGAGAACCACATACTATTGGTATATACTAGTAAGACTAATAAAGAACAGCAGATAAAACTTTAAGATATGTTAAGGCCTATATTAAATTAATTTTACGACCATATCAACAGATTAAATACTTTTTACTTTTTTGGTGTACCAAATTACCCTCGTAATGAAGTAATATTTTATGGATTAAGTCCCTGATGATAAGAATGTCTAGCTCCGCCCCTGGTTTGCACTAATTTACTAATAGACAGTGTGGAAATCTTTGTACAATAAAAGCAATGTAAATAGTGTTCCTCGGTTGTATTTGTCGTAATTCTAATTCTAGAAGTAGAAATAGTGAAATAAATAGCACTATCATTTTGTGAAATCCTAATTACACTATTATAAATAAGTAAAAGTCTAAACAAAATATAGCAGTTGTTTAGGCAGCATATAGTGTTGTTGTGTTGTATATCTTATAAAAGAAATATCACCTGCTATTTATACCTGAACTGCATCAGAGGGTCAACAAAAAAATTAAACAATAATAGCAACGAAATATTGGTAAAAGGGAAACCCTCACCTTTTCTTTTTCAGGCAGCTGTGGCTAAGAATTTAATAGTCTACAGTCTTTGCTTTTCCATCTTTCCAGCCGGCTTCAGAACTCCAGCCTGGCACAAAATATTTAGTTTTATAAAACAGATTAGGTTTCTGTTGATAAATGCATTATACTTCAGAATTAGATGCTATTTTGAGATGCTAACGTTGGTTACTTACATTTCTCAAGTTCCAAAACTCTCTCGCCTGCTTCTTTACAGAACTGCACTCAGCAGCTTTCACCTATTTTACTGCAGATAATTAGTTTCTTAACTGGGACTAGTTCCGTGGCCTAGTATTAATTGTGGTAACCACAGTATTCTTGTATGATAACTGTAAAACTGAAATCTCCGCTCCAAGCAAGCACGCACACGGACAGACTAGAAAACAGCCAATCAGAAAGAGGGAAGGCGGGATTTAAAGCAGTATAACCAATGACAGTGGAGTTAAACAGCACAGAGCACAGTCAAGTGTGCTGCAGATTTAAAGGGGCAGGACCACTGAGCTATATTATACACTGGAGTGCTGATTTTGCCGAAAAACTGAAGTCACTGGCCGCCATCTTGCTACTCCCTACTCTCACAGAATCTAATAGGATTTGGTTGCAACAACAAGCAGTTTTCTGACTGTGTGAAAATATTTCACAGGTAATTCTACAGTCAGTGGATGTACTAACACTATTAACTACTAGGAAATTAGGTGCTGAAATATTTTACATGTTATTCATATTAAATATATATATATATATATATGTATATATAAGTATGTGTATATGTTAGGGCTGGGCAACGATTAAAATATTTAATCGTGATTAATCGCCCTGATTAATCGCGATTAATCGCGATTAATCGCATTGTATTTACAAACTCCAAGAATGAATTCAAAAGTAGTGTAAAGAGCACTTTTATTTTAATGTTCTGCTGCCATATGAACAAAAGTGTTGTAACATTTGTAGCACTTATTTTATACTGGATATTTTCAACCCATCTATTGAATTTAGTGCACTAGTTGATCTTTTCTTCATAAGAGAACAGCAAGCACTGCAGCCAAAATATGGCCTTTTTTTGACCTGCTGTATATCAGCCAGTCCCTAAGCTTGATGTATCATGAAACTGTTGACCTTTTGGGTTTTGTGGTTTTTATTTTATTATTATAATTAAATAATAATAATAATAATAATAATAATAATAATAATGTTATGTTCAGTGTTTTTTCGCTAATCCACCTCTTATATATTTCAATCCTTATGTAATTTTGTCTGTGTTGTGTGCACCTGCCTGTTGCTTTAATCATATAAATTTCCCCGTCGTGGGATAAAAAAAGGATTAGCTAATGTTATCTTATCTTAAATAACACTTTTTAATATATGTACTGGGTTCTTTCAAGGTCTTAATTACATGTTATGTGTGGGCTCCAGTAACATCCATCCATCCATCCATCCATCCATCCATCCACTGATCTACCTGGATGTTCCATGGAGGACTGAAACGCCTCAGTCAGAGACGTCTGTGGGTCTGTCGGGGCAGTGAGAGAAGTTTCGTCTCCTCTCTCCGTTTCTGGGGCTCGACGTTTTCATGTTTTTTCACGTGCTTAGATAAATTTGCTGTGTTTCCACTGAAATGAACCGGCTTTTTACAAAACATACAGCTTGATTTCATTTACGGTATTAAAATAAAGCCAAACGGTGCTACTTCCTCTGTTCATGTTTTTTCGCTGCTGCGATCTCTCTCAGCTGTTTGTTTGTCAAGTTTGTGTGAGAGCTGAGTGGGCGGGCCAGGCTGAGCCTGCGTGCTGATTGGCTGGCGCCGCTGAGCCATGTACGAGAGGGGAGGGGGAGCGGGAGAGTGCTGCCTGACTGACACTGACTGAAAGCATGGGTCCGTTCTTCGTACGTCGCTAACTCAGTTAGCAGGATTTCATTGTTGACGATTTGGCATGATCTTGGATCGTTTGGTTCTTCGAAAGACATCCTGCACTTGTTGTCATAGCAACATGTGCGCCAGCTTAAGCCTGCTCGAGAGCAGGCTTATTTCATGTAAACAAGATTAGATCACGGCTGTATAAGCGGAGGAGATAGGGAAGTCTGCCGTAGCCATGTCCATTTTTACGACTGCAACCTGTTGCGGAAGGTGCAAGAATAATTTGCAGAGTTTTTCGAATTAATCGCGTATTGCGCAATAGACAGGATCCTTTAGCGCAGCGCGACAGTGTCATAATGTAGAGAGATTTTTCTTGGTGGCTGTTATAAACAGACAAACATCATTTAACAGTGGCTTTTAAAGAGGAAAAAGTGGTGTTGGAGCCATAAATCTAAAATATTTAAGTTATTTGTATGATGGTTTGCTTTTTATTTTTATCCTATTCAGTAAGAAGATTTGTTCGGGCCATTTTATTGTGAAGTTTAGTTTACTTTGAAAGGCTTGCTTCCTGTCGAGCCGTATATTGTATTAGAAAAAACTATGGATGGATTATCTAGACACGGAGCAATACAGTTTTACCGTGTAAACTGTGGATGACTTGGAAAAGGAAAATTTTCATTTTTTATGGATAAAGATTTATTTATTTTTTGTTAAAATTCCCAGTTTGCACGTGTCCTTTACTTCCCGTGTCTAAGGAATGACACTGAAATTTGGATCTCTTGACATAACAAGTGCCTTTTTAAAATAAAGTATAATCAAAGGCTACCATTTTGTAGAATATTCTTGTATTTCACTTTTACTTGTCCCCATGTTCTAATGGGTCCTGTGGAGGCTCTGATATAAAAGAACAAAGTAAATATCAAATTATTAAAATGCAAAAATTCATGCTGTAGAAAGTGATAGAAACATCTACCATGGACAGTATTTACGCATTATTTGTCTGCTGCTTTTTGCCAGCCCTCTCTCCTGGCTTTAACAGATTTTGAGGTGTTTTAATTAATGACTCAAATTCGGCATAACCTTCCAAGCTCTTGTTCTGCTTGGGAGAAAAACTGTGGGCGTTCTTTGGCCATGCTGAACAGCCAATAGTAGCATTGCTGATCAATGTTTCTACTATCGATACATTTCCCCTTTTAAACAAACGCATGAACGCGCAGTTGTCTCAGATAACTCAATCCAGCCATACTAATCATAAACAACAGGTGTGTTGGAAGAACCCAGTTAGCTGGATCAGGATTAGCCGGATGTAGTCATCTTGGATGTCTCATTTGATCTCGGATGTTTTAAGCAACGTACGAAGAACGGACCCCATGTGAGCAACATGCGTTAATGCGCGATAAAATAAATATCGCCGTTAATAGTCTAATGAATTAACGCGGAATTAACGCGTTAACTTGCCCAGCCCTAGTATATGTATATGTATATATATGTATACACATATGTAAATATATGTTTTTGTACATTGTTATTTATATATTTAGAAATGTTAAACATATATATTTAAATGAATAAAATGCAAAATATTTCAGCACATAACTTTCTCAGTACTTGATATTTTTAGAACATAACATAAAAGTATATGGCATTTGACATTTTAAAAGTCTTAAGCCCCCCCTGAACATGAGAAAATCCTCGTTATTCGATGCTGTAGCGCACATATTCCCTAGTTACTGGGGGGAAATAGGGAGTACCAATATGGCGGCTGGTGGCTTCAAAGCGACTCGTTCAAACAGACGGTGATTAGCACTCCAGTGTATTATATAGCTCAGTGGGCAGGACAGATTGGCCACGTTATGTGGATCATGTAACCAGCCACGGTAGATCTAAATTATTATTCTTTTGGACATGCACCATGCACACACACACCAACAAACACGCACACATAAAAAAAAAAAAAAAAAAAAAAAAAAAAAAAAAAAAAAAAAAACCCTGACAAAAGGGCACTTTGGGCACCAAGGGGCAAAGGGGCAGGTGCTCAAGCCCCCTCCGCCCCCCCCTCTGCACGTCCCTGATAACTATGTTCTTCCCCCGAAAAAAACAACACACCAGCACCGCGGGCTTTAGAAAGAAAAAAACGCTACAGAATGGAGTCAGGATGCAGCGGCTCAGTCAGAAGAGCAGTGAAATGCACGTGAGTCACTATTTGTCCTACTGTACTTTGTATTTTTTTTCATAATAATTTTTAATTTTCTCCAGTTCTAATCCAATGACTCGGGTCGCGGTGGGGCGGTGCTGATCTCCGCAATCTGAAGCAGTGTTGCCAACTATGGAGGACCAAGTCTTCCATATCTAAAAATAAATACAGAAATAAATAAATGCTCAATAAAGAAATAAGCATACAATTAATTGCCACCAAATTAATAAATGTAGGTAGAAATTAAATTATACAGTGAGACATAAATGTATATATCTCTTTTAATTAGCTTATTCTTTTATTTGCCTTTGTAATAATTACCTTATTTATTTATTGTGCGTTATAATCTTCAACTTTATTTATTAATTACTTATTTTTTTAAGTATTTATTTTTGTGCATGTTATAATATTTTTGTCTGTTTTATTCTTCCTTAGTATTTTTTTACCCTATATATTTCTGTGATGTTATTTATTTCTGCCTGTCGTTTTTACATTTCTGCCTGTCCTTTTTACATTTCTGTATGAATTTCTGCCTCGTTATGCAAATGAGGAGGGGCTGTGTCTTAAGGGCTCAACTTCTTCCCATTGGTTGGTTAGCATTTTACTGCATCGGTCAAATCTACAGGGCTTTTCCCCGCACTAAAGCATTGTTAAGTAATGTCAAACTCAGCAGTCAGACGTTCAGTGTCAGACCTCTTAAGGAAAGCTGCTAATAGACTGGAAGAATTAGAACGCTGTACATTTGGGATCTGAAATGTTTTTCGGTGGTTTCAGATTCGGCTTTCCAGATCAAGAACTCATCGGCAGATGATTTATTCTACAAAACAGACACCTCTCTGTAACCACAGCAAGGCAGACACTGAGCTACAACAGTAGTTTCCTCAAAACGAGTCTCCCATCGCGCTGGGTGAATTACATTGGACCCTATGCAGAGCTCGCTTGATAAGAAAATATTGTAGTTGATTATAAAAGGCACAGTATGAATTATCAGATTCACATCCAGGCAATAAAAAGCACTACAGATTATCATTATTCTATCCATGTTGGTCTAATTTGTGAAGGAGGCGGAGTTTCATCAAGCCGATCCAACATTTCCCCTCAGCTGCAACACTTGGGGTTCATGCTGCGTCTTTACGCATGATCCAGCACCGCAGTGAAGTTGGTTTGAATTTGGATATTGGACATTACAGCTCCGCGCAGTCAGCGGGATCTAGCTCATGGTTAATCCGATTGAGGGACTCTGATTTCGGCCAGCGTCTCTCAGCTGCTCCCTCCTCCCACACGTGGTGGTGCAGTTAGGGACCGTCAAAAAACTTTAGAACCAAGCACTCTTGAGAAACAAAAATCAATAAATGTATTATCTTGTGACCAGCTAAGATAAACTAATATAAATTGATGCCAATAGATAAAATCTGTAAGGCACACTTGTTTTTATTCATTTTTAAGCTATTTTCAATTTTCAAGACAAAAATTGGGACTTTTCTTCAATAGCTTCCAGGTCATGTGACCCACTCACTCAAATTCTTTGTGAAATTGTTCTACTACTTCAGCCAAGTATTGTCTTTGAATAAATCTTAAAAATTGAAAATAGCTTAAAATGGAATGAAAACAAGTGTGTCTTACAGATGTTATTTAGTGGCATGATTTTATATTAGTTTTGTCATAGGTGGTCACAAAATACGGAATTTATTGATTTTTGTTTCTCAAGAGTGCTTGGTTCAAACGTTTTTTGACGGTCCCTAAATGCACCACCGCGTGTGGGAGGAGGAGGGAGCAGCTGAGAGACGCTGGCCGAAATTGGAGTCCCTCAACCGGATCAACCATGAGCTAGATCCTGTTGACTCCGTGGAGTCAACGGGACTTTTATAATCAACTACAGTATTTTCTTATCAAGCGAGCTCTGCATAGGGTCCAATGTAATTCACCCAGCGCGATGGGAGACTCGTTTTGAGGAAACTATGGTTGTAGCTCACTGTCTCCCTTGCTGTGGTTGCAGAGAGGTGTCTGTTTTGTAGAATAAATCATCTGCCGATAAGTTACTGATCTGGAAAGCCGAATCTGAAACCACCGAAAAACATTTCAGATCCCAAATGTACAGCGTTCTAATTCTTCCAGTCTATTAGCAGCTTCCCTTGAGAGGTCGGCCACTGAACGTCTGACTGCTAAGTTTGACATTACTAAACAATGCTTTAGTGCGGGGAAAAGCCCTGTAGATTTGACCGATGCAGTAAAATGCTAACCAACCAATGGGAAGAAGTTGAGCCCTTAAGACACAGCCCCTCCTCATTTGCATAATGAGGCAGAAATGCATACAGAAATGTAAAAAGGACAGGCAGAGATGTAAAAACGACAGGCAGAAATAAATAACATCACAGAAATATATAGGGTAAAAAAATACTAAGGAAGAATAAAACAGACAAAAATATTATAACATGCACAAAAATAAATACTTAAAAAAATAAGTAATTAATAAATAAAGTTGAAGATTATAACGCACAATAAATAAATAAGGTAATTATTACAAAGGCGAATAAAAGAATAAGCTAATTAAAAGAGATATATACATTTATGTCTCACTGTATAATTTAATTTCTACCTACATTTATTAATTTGGTGGCAATTAATTGTATGCTTATTTCTTTATTGAGCATTTATTTATTTCTGTATTTATTTTTAGATATGGAAGACTTGGTCCTCCATAGCCAACTCCTCAGTAAAGAAAGTAGCTATTGGCTCTGCTAAAAGTCGCTAGAAGTCGCCAAATGACGTCATCACCTAATTTGCATAATCTGCCACGTGACGTGATGTGCATGTTATTGGTGCTGTGGGAGAAATAACGTTGTTAGAGAAAGACAAAGTGAGTACAAACACTCAGGATATATAGAGCTACTTTTTTCTGTCCATTCATGTTTGTTTATTTATTTATTTATTTTAATGTATTTTATTACTATACTAACCCTCCTCCTTTACCCAGGCTTGGGACCGGCAAAGTGAAACATAGAGAGACACTATGGCGGAGTTACATTTTTTTTATTTATTTATTTTTTACTTTTTTTATAACTTTTTGTTTTTTTCCCTTGTGGTCCACTAAGGAGCCTACAAATCATGGTAAAACATGAACATTTGGAACCATAACATTACATTAGCAATCTAAATGGAACAAAAAAGACAACAAAGAATCAATGGCAATGTGAGCAAATAATGGTACTTTTTTTTTTTTTAAACTAATAAGACTTCCCTCCACACACAGGCAGTGCTTGCCAACTCACAGAGTGGGTCGTCGTCCTGTTGGTCAAGGCTCTCTATGGCAGGCTCAGCAACTGAGGGAGCTGACTTAAATGAGTAAGCAGCTGATGTGCCAAATAGCTGCAAAACATGCTCAGGCAGCTGGTGCTCATAACAAGCCTCACCAGACAGCTTCAGTCCATATCGGATGTACAGGATGGAGTTAAGTGTCTGCAAAGACATCCGATTTCTAAGTTTGCTTTTTACCACACTCATTTGACTGAACACTCTCTCAACATCAGCATTTGAGTGTGGCAAGGACAATGCAGACACAGCAGCCATGGCAAGTTCTTGAAACGGGTTCATACCAGTTGCATCCCTGAACTTCCAAACCTCACTCCAGAATCCCAGTGTGTTTTTTGTCTCGTTCCATTTACTGAGATGGATGACACGCCATTGCTGGACAATCTTGTTGATGTCTATAGAGGAGTAGCCAAGGAGCTTGGATACATTTTCTATTTCTCCAAGGCTTTTATTGTGGTTTAGAGTTACCTCCACACTGAAAACTGACATGTACTGCAATGCCTCGATGTTGTCTGGAAGTCTCATCCTCAGCTCATTAGTGAGGGAGATGGTGAAGGCTACACACCGCTTTCGAACATTATTTTCATCTTCAGGCGCAAGGTGGAACTCAGCTGCCTTTGACTCAAAAAGATAACCAAGGTATGGTTTGGGACTAATATAACCATCTATTGGCCCTTTGAGTACATCAACTTTTGCCAGTGGATTCAGCACCCTGATGCTCACAGACTTGATCAGGCTAACCAAGCTGTCCAGTAGCTTAGGAGGATCTACATGCTCTCCCTCAAAAGCCTTGCTGGCCAGCTGTACCTCACCCAGCACTGATTTCAGAAATGTGAGATACAACCTGTTTTGAGGATCATTGTACATGGAGTATAAAATCTCAGCCATGTAGCAGTGCTCACTGGACTTGGTGACTTCAAAATGCAGTCTGAGCTCCTCCCACTGGTTCAAAATGTGTGAAACTGCCGGTTCAATAGAGAGCCAACGTGTGGCACACACCTTGGTAATCTGTAAAGGTTTCTCCCCACAGTTGATGGTCTCATAAATGGCTTTGTAGGCCTCCCTGCGCTTTGGAGACACTGAAAACCAATTATAAGTCTCTCGTATTAAGTACTCAATGCTACGGGGGATGGTGTCATTAGAAGCATGACTTACAGCAAGCTGCAGAGAGTGGCACACACAGCGAATGAGGACCAAATCTTTGAGGCCATACTCCTCCTTCAGCACTTTATGGACTTCATTGTTAATTCCTGTCATAACAGAGACATTGTCAGTCCCTATCCCCAGAAGTTTCTTTTTTATGAGACCACACTTCTCAAGAAAAGCCACAACAGCACAGGCTATAGATCTGGCATCTCCTCCCTCCAACTCAACCAGTCCCAGAAACGTTGACATCATTGTCTGCTTGGTGAAACTAAAGTACCTCATGACAACCCCCAGATACTTAGAAACACTAATATCCGTGGACTCATCGAGGAGGAGGCTAAAACGCTGGTCACCCACATCTGTGACAATTTTTTTTTTAGAAAATAAGGTGCTAAAACACCATTTATCATTTCCGTACACTTTGTCCTGTGCATTTTGAAGTGGGTAGCAGCAGTGGAGTCTGAGAATGCTGCTCTACATGCTTCTCCAATGTGATCACATGCCAGCATGGAGCAGTGCTCAGCAATAGCTAATGCCATGGTGGCCTCAGCCTTCTTTGCAGAGTCTGCTTGTTTAACCATGAATGGCAGCCTGGTTTGTGTTGAACTGAAAGGCTTTGCCTTTTGAGTACGTTTTTGAGTTGCCATGTGTTTTTTTTTTTATGTCGCTAAGTTTGGCGTAGAAGTCATTCTTACAGTACAAGCAGTAAGCCAGTGTATCGTCTCCAATAAACGGCTTCAACCAGCCTTTGAATTCAGGGTTTGATTCCCACTCTTTTCTATATTTTTGAGTGTACAGTTTAGACTGAGACATAATGATTCTCACAGATCGACGTTTATCAGAGGAAAACACAAAAGACACGGTGACTCTGTGACTGACTGTGGCTGTGTGAATCAAATGCCGTTATTTATTTAAGATAAAACATTTCAAATTCAGTTATTTATTTCGGACCAAATAACATTTTACATTTACATCCCGCTCGCTCCCGCCTTGAATGTAAGCAGGGTAGGGGTAGAGCGGCACCGCGTGATCATTTCGGCCGTCAATCCCGGCGCATGCGCGCTTCATTTGCAGTCTGGACGTTGAGTGTAAATATCCTGTGGCTCTGACTGCAGCGCTGAGAGGAACTCCTGCAGGAGCGGGAGAACGGGGTTGGGACGGGGGAGGCGCCCCACGGCAGCAGCTGCCGCTGGAGGACAAGAGTAGGAACGATACGTGCTTTCACGTAAGAGTCTCCAAAAGCCGCCAGTGACACCGGAAAAGTCGCCAGATTTGTCGCTAGTCACTTTTTTGAAAAAGAGTCGCTGGAGGGGTCTGAAAAGTCGCTGAGTTGGCAATGCTGATCTGAAGCCTTCAGTTCGTATAGGGCTTGGGATCCGCGTTGCATTGTGGGACGTGGCGGCCATGTTGATGGCAACTGTTAGGATATCAACGAGGTCAAGTGGAACGAGCTGTTTATCCCAGAACTGCATGGCACACTTAGATGGCACTGACCCAAAAGATTGGCACATATCTATCAGATACCACCCCGGAGGTGACACAGTTTCTCTGTTGATGTCACAGTTTGGATGTGTACCGCCCTTGTATGGGTGTATACCTAGATACCTATATAATGTTTGTGTGATGAGCAATCGAGGCTTCCTGCCGATCAGGAGCCCATCAGCGCTGGTGTGACTGTAACTTTTTCTCTGTCTTTACCTAGATAAAATATAACTAAAAGCATACTTGTCTGTTTTATGCGTCCTACATTCAAGGTAATAAGTAAGTGGGGGTCGCCTGACTGGGTAAAAAGAACTGGGTCAACCGAGGGTGCTTCACCGTAGACGGGACACGGTGAAACAATAACAAATTGGTGTTTCCACCCGGACCCAAAAGGCGGCGTACCACCTTCCGTTTTTCGGCCAGGACGTCATTCCAGGAGAAAAACACACAGCCTGCGGCCGCACAATAAGGTAAGGAGATTTCATTCATCTCCTAGTGTCTTTTTCTTCCTGGAAGGGCCGATTTTTGTATTCCTAAAGGCAGAGAAGTGTTTAAGGATAATTGTTTGCAAACGTGTCGATAAGAACTTGGGATTTGCGTGCGGTCACAGAGGTGAAAGTCCAGGAAGCCTTGGCCAGGCTTCCGAAAATACTGTGCACCTTGAGAATTTAGGGTTTAAAAGGTCCCCTTGTTAGGCACAGAGGAAAATACGTGTTCCTCTGTGCGTAGCATAAAAGCGGCCATTCTGACAGGCACGCCGTTACGCGTGGCTTCTTAAACATTGTGTAGCCTAGAAATTGTGGGTTTAGAGCTCCCTTATTTTCCGCGAGGACGAACATAAAAATCTTCGTTTTTGCGGTAATATAAAAGCAGCCTTTTTCGAAAAACGAGCGCGTATGAGACTGAGAACACGCGTGGCTTCTAAAACATCGTGTAGCCTAGAAAATGTGGGTTTAGAGCTCCCTTATTTTCCACGAGGACGAACATAAAAATCTTCGTTTTTGCGGTAATATAAAAGCAGCCTTTTTCGAAAAACGAGCGCGTATGAGATTGAGACCGGAGGTACCTACTGAGTTAACTAAAGATTGGCCAGAGAGTGTGAGTGTGAGTGTGTGTGTGTGTGTGTGTGTGTGTGGGTGTGAGACACGTTACTACATTGAGCCTTTGGAAGTGAAGGGTAAGGGTGCACCTGTTCAGGTGACATATAACCTGCTCATCCTGAGTACACTGGCTCATTGAAATTGCAGTGTAAAAACACTATAATAAGGCACATAGGAACATAATAAGTTTTGGTGTCTGAGAGATAAAAAATAAGCTCTCATTGGGTTGGCCAAAACGTGTGAGTGCTGGAATGGCTGGAATGGCTGAGAATCAGGCAGAAAATGAGCTCCAGGGGGGTTCTTTAGGAACACTGCTGGAGACAGGAAAAGGGAGCATAATGGCAAGCTTTCCACACAAAGATGCTGAAAACCATTTAAAACAATTTGAGGAGTGGTGTGAAAAAATGAGGAGAGACGGGGTTTTTGGTGATACAAAAGGACCTCCACCCGATGCCCAAATGTGCACTTACTATTTGCAAATGTTAAAAAATAGACTAGCCCAAGCACAAGTAGAAACGGCTGATGCAGGTGAGTTTGCTAGAGAAAAATGCCAAAAAGAGGAAATCAAAATAGCAGGCTTGATAAAACTAACTGAACATTATTTCAGCATTTGCTTCTCAGGCCTCGACAAACAACAAGAGAGTGAAAATCTGCAGGGGGTAAGGGAATCATCTTCTTTCAAACAAGAAGATAAGTACACAGCTCCTGTTATTCCAGAGATGTCTGCTTCTGGTGCAGCCGCTGTTATGCAAAACAATCTGTGTGGTGATAGTGCAGAACTGTTATCCAAGGCCAGGAGTGTGGTGACTTCATCAGACCCTTCGGTGCATGTGCCTGGTATAGAATTATGTGGGGGACAGGTAAGCTATGACGCAAGACCGATACATGGAAAAAGTAGGTTAGAGGGACACAAATGAGACCAGCTACGGGTTGCGATAGAACAAGTGGTAAGACACGCTCTTAAAACTGCAGAATCAGATGACACAGATGTTATGAAAATGGATGACACACGCGAATACAGGGAGGAAAAGGGCCCCAGATATAATCTGCATTCTAACAAAACTGATCTTTCTTTACCTGCAACGAAACAAAGTGTGCAACTGCCATTGTTTCAGACTCACAGTGCTACAGGACAGGAGAATGCAGCTGGTTACAGCCCTCTTTCATGTGCTGACAACGTTCATCTGAGGCACATATTCCCTGATCCAAGAAAAGGGGCGCACCTTTGGATCAAAGCATTCGTGGAGATTTTAAGCGGGTATGTATTGGCTATTGGTGATGTGAGGACTGGCTTATCAGCATACCTGGAACCACAAGAGGTACATGCGGTTGAAGTTTCTGCTGGAACTGACGGACTAGGAGCAGCTGCCCCTCTGGACCCAGTAGCACGGCAACTTTGGAGCACACTGAGGGCGTTTTATCCGGTAAGTACGGATTCTGGCCTTTTAAATGACACTACACGTTGTGCAGGGGAGTCGGCTTTAGCATATGTGAACAGAATGTTGAAAGTATGGGAAGACCAGACAGGCTTTTGCCCGTTATCAGTCACGCTGCAGCAACTCTTTAAACAGGCAATGTTAGAAGGTCAAACAGAAATTGTTAGGACGTACATGGACAGAATGGTTGCGGGTTATGATATGCCTTTAGATCAATGGATGGCAGCTTTGGTTCATCAGCTGGATATAGATGAAAAAAACATGAAGCAACTTAGCAGTGATATACAGAACTTAAAACAACAACTCGTAGCTGAACAGCTACAACAGCTGAGAGACAATCAAAGTAAAAGGAGGAAGAAGAATGTTGGAAAAGCTCAGAAGGTTATGGCCCCGACACCTGTGTTTGGTTCAGACCAGTTTGTGGGATCCCTCCCTCCAGATGTCCCATTTCAGATGTATCAGAGTCCTCCATGGGGACAAATTCCCAGCAGAGATACACCGCAGTACAGAAATCATAGAAAGGGACCAACCAAAAGGTTATGATATGCCCTTGTGCTGGACGTGTGGTTACCCAGGGCATTTTGAAAGAAGCTGCCCTAACCGTCGTTAGGATCTGACCAGCCCTTCCTCCCTGTCAGAAGTAAAGGCCTGCGTGTGTTTGTTTGTCTGAATGTCGTCAGTTTCTATGTATCTGTATGAATGTAACTGTACGTATGTATGTGTCGTTTGTAACTAAACGTTCTTCTGTGTGAATTAATTAATTCGGTTAAAATTATTGTTCATGGTTTCAAAATGATCATTTGTTTTGGGAGAACTGCAGCTCCGTAATTCAAATGACATTTTTAAGCATGGACTAGGTTAACAAACAGGTAAAAGTAAAAGAGAGATTTAAATAACAAAGTTTGTTTTTTTAACATTAAATATCTGGCCAAATTAAATTGTTACACTGAGATATGCTAAAGTGTCTTAAACAGAAAATATCCCAGGGCTGTAGGAAATACTTGGGACTGGGGATAAAGTTTTTTAGTTTGGAGCTTAATTATGCATTACAGCAAACAGAGGCGTTGGGGTGTATTCAGTTATGCTATTAGATTGCGTTTGGCTTGTGTTTGTCAATGAATTCATGTCAGCTGAAATAATAACAGAGTAAAAGCTTTTATATTGTAATTTTAGAACATTAATAAAATGGCAAACAGCATATGGGGAGCATATGGGAGAATGTTTGGGAGAAATGGAACCGGATGGGATATGTTTAAGGGGAGATTTTTAACTAAGGATTTTACAGCTGCCTAAAAAGAAGAATTTAAGAGCATTAAGATATACATGATTTTTGATTTAAATAGATGAGACAAACTGTGCTTTAAACAAACTGTATGGGACTAAATATGGTTGCTTTTCTAAGGGTTCTGTATTAATTTATTTTATTTCTTTTTACTGGGGATTTGAATGCAGCTAATGAGAAATTTTGAGAAGTGTCAAGATATCACAAGGCCACATTAAGCATGTCATCAGTTACAAAAGCATCTGATGTTATTAGTTATGCTGAGCTGAGGCAAGCCTCAGAGGGTCAGTTTAACCTGAAACAGGACAATAGATATGATAAACAAATCTGACCATGATTTAAACATCTGAATGTTATGGCAAGGCTGGGTCTGTGTGTTCTGGCCTGGGGGCACGAAAACTATGTCAGAGGGAAAAATAAAAGAAAGCCAGCTTGTGAAGGGTTAAATTCTGGGTAGCTTTCTCAATGTGCTGAATTACAGGGGAAAACTCTTATCATGTATAGAAAAACACCAGAAGCTCAAAACACTGAAAGAGGAAATGGTTGCTTTAAAGTTTCACCCTTGACCAATTAAGATTGAAAAGCATTAATAACTAAGTTTGCATGATCGAAAGAGCTAGAAAGAAATCAAAAGAATGCTATAAGATATTGGAACACACATAAGGCACTCCTTGGGAGACTTTTTACTTTCGGGTTTTTATTGTTTTGTGCATTTTTGATTATTTCTTTGTTAAATGATTCCTTTGCTTTAATTTTTGCATCACCAGTGGCAAAAAAAAAAAAAAAAAAAAAAAAAAGTGACAACATTCAAGGTTGTTAGGCAGATAATTTAAGAAGATGAGAAGTTTTAATACAAAATGATGAAAGTAAAGGAACGAGAGATTCCTACCTCCCCTGGACCAACCAAGAACTTAGACACATCACGTTAAGAACCAAGACACTAGAAAGACCAGGTTTTCTTTAGTCACCTAATACACTAACAGAATTGTTTTTCTCTGAGTTACTTCTTTCAGATGATGTGAGATGAAACTGTAAAGCCACCTTGTTCCAACAGAAGACTCTGGAAAGTGAGCTCTTTCAGGCCGTATGGTAAGAAGTCATGATCTAAAATGGACGTGCAGGGATTGACAAAAGTGGCTAAATTATGCTAAGTTTAACAAACTTATGAAAGGTAATATTGAGACTTTCTAGGCAAGGCAAGGCAAATTTAGTTATAAAGTACAATTCAGTATTCAGTATCCTTCTAGCGGTAAGAAGGTGGCTTTGAAATTGTTCATGTACCCCTTCCCACTGCTGCCCTCTCTACTGACTCACATTAACATTTCTATCCTGCTTTCTGCTTTTTCTTGCAAGTGTGGCAGGGGCAATACACTCAGTACTCTAAACCTAAGGCACACAGGTGCAGGATACATAAGAAGGGCCACAGACACTGATCCAGTTCACTTGTTTATTGAAATTTACAATCCAATAATAAAAATAATTAGTCTTTTATTTCAGCAGTTTGTTAAAATAATTGCTTCTCAATATAAAACACTTGGCTAAAACACACACCAACAGGGGACTGAGGCCGTTCTGGGACGTGGACAACCAAGGAGGGGTTACACAAAACACAAAAAAACACCACCACTTACAGTGCACTGCAAAGTCAACTACCACCACCAGAGGGACCACCACCGCCACCAGGTTGGGCTCTCAGCCCCTGAAACCAGACAAACAATGATAAGAATAAATCTCAGGACACATGGACTTACAATAGCACAGTACAAAATTAATAAAATGTATTGCACTTATTCCCGGTAACCCGTCACAGATCACGTGTTGTAAATGTCCACAAAAAAAGGGGACAGCGCTCGCCCGATCAGAGCTCGCTGTATCCACGTGAGTAGTCCTTGGCTTCACGGTGGGTGAACAGTCTTTATATAAATAGAGCAACCGACGGTGGTCAAGGAGATCCGACCAGAGCCGACACAATACGGCACTATGCCGTACCGTCCAGCGCCACGCGTAACCACGGCAACGGCACTAGCGGACGCGCTATCAGCATGCAAGTGTTCCCGTATGCACCCAGACAGGACAAAACGGCAGCGTCTAGGTTAGAAATAGAGGAACGTTTAGAATTACATTTTAAAAGTTCATGCACCAGCAACAGCCACTACTCACCATTCAAGGCACTAAAACATGCAAACCATGCAGAGAGAGAGAAGCAGGGGAAACAATCACCGCAGCCTGGAACAGAATATATACACAACTAAACATCTACCGACTCTAACAGCCAATTACGGGCCCGATCCCTCACCGTTAAGATGTGGAGTGGCTCCTCGGTCCGCACAGGTCCGTACTATAATAAAGAGTAGTTTTAGCGGACGGCTCTACAGTTTAGGCTGGGGACGTTGGGATCTCCTTACCTGTTGCGAGCTGCGGACAAATGCGGAAGTGAATGCCAGGGGGCAAGCCCTCGCGAGAAGTCGAACAGGGGAAACAGCAACCAAGACAGTGCTTTTATGGCCCGACCGCGAGTGCAGGCAGCCAATAAGGACCCCGTCCCTTAAGTGGCCAAGCCTACATGGCGCATTACCACATCCACCCCTGCCATTTGGATCGGCGACCCGCCGATGAGCTACAACTGCTGTTACGGTCACTTACTTGATGAAAGTAGGCCAGAGTCGACATGGGGCGGCATGGTAACTGGCCTCGGTAGGCGATGAGGATTGTGATGTTTGCCGGCGGTAACCCTTGTGGATCTACGAGTCAGAGGTTGACTGCTTAGAAGGGCTGTCTGTGCAGCTGCTGGAGTCTGTTGCTCAGGGGGACCCTGTTCTGGCCCACCCCGTGCTGGTACCAGTGAAGCCAGGCTAACTTGGGGATCAACCATGGGCAGCCCGTGTTGGTCTGAGGGGTCCAAAAACAGATCCCCCTCCCAAGACAGGTTACCTTCTGGAAGAGATGTAGAACCCGGTGCTGGCAAACCTGGGACTATAACTTGGTCAGTCACCTCCCTGGAGACCAGAGCTTTAAGCAATGAACGGTGCACCCTTTTTACTTTGGACTGCTGGTCGACTGGGGCTATGACATAAACCACACCCTGTGCCTCTGGAGCTTGCAGTACCACATGGGTCGTAGGATGCCATAGATCCTGGGTCCTCTGACGACCCCGCATGCTGTAATCACGCAGAAGTACCAACTGTCCTTCCTGCAGGGGTGCCTCCCGGACATGCTGGTCATGGTTTGCCTTCCTACGGGCGGCAGCACGGCTGAGTCTCTCCCTGGCCCCATCAAACGCAATCTGCAGTCTCGTCTGGTGTTCCCGCACCCACTCGTGCACAGTCCCCCCAACAGGCTCCTGCACCCGCCCTAGTAAGAAATCAATTGGGAGGCGAGGCTCCTGCCCAAACATGAGGAAGAATGGCGACTCCCCAGTGGATGGGTGGGGTGTGGTGTTATAGGCGTACAAGACTTGGGGCAAGCATGTACTCCAATCCCGTTTACGAGATGCAGGCAGGGTACGCAACATATTATGCAACGTGCAATTAAATCGCTCACACTGCCCATTACCAGCTGGGTGGTAAGGTGTAGTCCGGGACTTGGTGATGCCATAAAACTCACATAGCTGTTGTACGAGTGTGCTTTCGAAGTTACGGCCCTGGTCAGAGTGGATGCGCGCAGGGACACCAAACTTGGCAAACCACTCTGACACCAGGACCAGGGCCACTGTTGAGGCACGCTGATCACGGGTAGCGAACGCAAGAGTGTATTTGCTAAATACATCGGTCATGACCATGACGTTTTCCACCCCTGCAGATGTGGGCTCCAGTAGCGTGAAGTCAATTGCCAGAACCTCGTTTGGCTTTGAAGCCAGTAAATGCCCCATGAAGGCAGGGGCAGCTGGCCTGTTGTCTTTGGCATGTTGACACCGTTCGCAAGATTGGCACCATTGGACAACCTCTCTAGACATGTCGGGCCAGTAGCAACGGGAGCGCACCAATGCCAAGGTCCTCTCTATTCCCTGGTGTCCATGCTCCTGGTGAACCTGAGTGAGGACATCCTCTACCAATGCCCTGGGTAAAAGGAGTTGATTCACCGCCCCACCACCATCTGGGCGAAAGACCTGACGATACAACAACCCCTCCATCTCCACCAGGCGATCCCACTGGGACAGCAAGAGACTAGCTGAGTGAGAGAGAGCCCTACGTTCTTCCCGCGTTGGTCTACGTTTATATTGCCAAAAGTCCAGGACTTCTTGGATGACTGGGTCTGACTGCTGAAACTCATAGAGATCAGCAGGGGGCGCGTTAGGAAAAGCTGTCACTACCGACTGCGTTGCTCGTGTAGCTATACCTCGTAACACGTCTTGCAACTGTTCTGGCAAACAGGTACCCACTGGAGCCACTTCAAGTGTAGGTCCCCGTTGGCGAGACAGAGAATCAGCATTCTGGTTAGATTTCCCCGATCGATACCGAAGGACAAAATCAAATGAGGCCAACTGAGAGGCCCACCGCTGCTCTACAGCTCCCAGTTTGGCAGAGGTGAGATGACTCAGGGGATTATTGTCCGTATAGACCACACATTTGTGGCCTAGGAGGTACTCTCGGAATTTCTCGGTCATGGCCCATTTAAGAGCAAGCAACTCCAGCTTCATTGAACTGTAGTTTGACATGTTGCGCTCAGTTGGGCGCAACCCCCGGCTCGCATAGGCAATAGGCCGCACTTTCCCACCTTGCTCTTGGGAGAGCACTGCCCCTAACCCCCCTAGGGCCAAAACCAAAATTTCCAGGGCGGGCGGGCGAAACGAGACCCTCCATTTCCGTACAGCCCCGTACAGCCCCAATGCCCAGGTATGCGCGGCGGCGTTCCGAAGCTCGCCGCGGCCGGGCCGGCCCCCTTAAAAATCGGCGGGCGGGCCGGGCAGGTGCAGAGCAGATCCCCGCCCGCCACGCCGCCGCCGCCGTCCCGCCGCCGCGCACGGCGGCCCCCCAAAGAAGGCCCTTCTCCGCTCGCAGCGCGGGCTCCATCCACAGTGTGGCGACCGGGGGTAGGGTCGCGAACCGTACGCAGGCGGAGTGGGGGGGCCGTACAGCCCCGCATTGGCCGAGCCCGCGCGTCCGTCGAAGTGGCGCGATTTTGGGAGGGGCCAGGCGGCCGAAACGTGGACCGGCCGTACAGGACCCACACATTCCCTTTGCTGCTGGCGTCGGGCCTTCGGCGCCACCAACCTGTCGGAGCGGGGATGGCGCCAGCGTGGCAGGGGGCGGGAAGGGAAAAACGGGAAAGGTTCACGCATTGGCCGAGCCCGCACGTCCGTCAAAGTGGCGCATTTTTGGGAGGGCCAAGCGTCCGAAATGTGGACCGGCCGTACAGGACCCATAGATTCCCTTGGCCGCTGCCGTCGGGCCAGAACAAAAAAAAAATACGCCACTTATTTTAATATAATGTTAAAATTATTATTTAACCCGTTTGCAAATATAGATTCCAGACCCCTAATGTGAAATAAAAAATTTATCTCCCACTTCCAGGCTGGGGGGGTCTTAGTCACAGACCTCTCCCCAGGAAGAGGGCCTCTTGCTGGGTAAGAGTGCTGGAACGATGACCCCCCTGCTGGAGCTCTGACATGCATAAGGTAACATCTCTAAATGTTTGGTAGGACAGGTTACAGTTTGTAACAGTGGTAGCCACATGCTGAACTTCATAAGACAATGTTATATTTATTAAAAATAACCTACCGCGATATGTACACTTTAGATGTACGTACGCTACTGCGTTATGTACACTTTATATGTACGTACGCTAATGCGTTATGTACACTTTATATGTACGTACGCTACCGCGTTATGTACACTTTATATGTACGTACGTTACCGCGTTATGTACATTTTATATGTACGTATGCTACCGCGTTATGTACATTTTAGATGTAGGCCAGCTACCGCGTTATGTACGCTTTAGATGTACGGCAGCTACCGCGTTATGTACGCTTTAGATATTACGGCAGCTACCGCGTTATGTACGCTTTAGATGTACGTACGCTACCGCGTTATGTACGCTTTAGATGTACGGCAGCTACCGCGTTATGTACACTTTATATGTACGTACGCTACCGCGTTATGTACAATTTATATGTACGTACGCTACCGCGTTATGTACACTTTATATGTACGTACGCTACCGCGTTATGTACACTTTATATGTACGTACGCTACCGCGTTATGTACAATTTAGATGTACGTACGCTACCGCGTTATGTACACTTTAGATGTATGTACGCTACCGCGTTATGTACAATTTAGATGTAGGGCAGCTACCGCGTTATGTACACTTTATATGTACGTACGCTACCGCGTTATGTACAATTTATATGTACGTACGCTACCGCGTTATGTACACTTTATATGTACGTACGCTACCGCGTTATGTACACTTTATATGTACGTACGCTACCGCGTTATGTACACTTTATATGTACGTACGCTACCGCGTTATGTACACTTTATATGTACGTACGCTACCGCGTTATGTACAATTTAGATGTACGTACGCTACCGCGTTATGTACACTTTAGATGTATGTACGCTACCGCGTTATGTACAATTTAGATGTAGGGCAGCTACCGCGTTATGTACACTTTATATGTACGTACGCTACCGCGTTATGTACAATTTATATGTACGTACGCTACCGCGTTATGTACACTTTATATGTACGTACGCTACCGCGTTATGTACACTTTATATGTACGTACGCTACCGCGTTATGTACATTTTATATGTACGTACGCTACCGCGTTATGTACATTTTAGATGTAGGGCAGCTACCGCGTTATGTACACTTTATATGTACGTACGCTACCGCGTTATGTACACTTTATATGTACGTACGCTACCGCGTTATGTACAATTTAGATGTACGTACGCTACCGCGTTATGTACATTTAGGACCTAAAAAAAAACGCCACTTTTTAAAAGATAATGTTCAAATTATTATTAAATCTGTTTGCAAATATAGCTTCCAGACCCCTAATGTGAAATTAAAAAAAAATTAATCTCCCACTTCCAGGCTGGGTGGGTCTCTGTCAGAGACCTCTCCCCAGGAAGAGTGCCTCTCGCTGGGCTAGAGTGCTTGACTGGACCCCCCCTTCTGGAAGTCTGCCTTACCATAGGCATAATTTGAGCTACTCCTGTTAAATTCGTATCCACGCCATGCTGGAGACAGAACTCAAAAAAAATACGCCACTTATTTTAATATAATGTTAAAATTATTATTTAACCCGTTTGCAAATATAGCTTCCAGACCCCTAATGTGAAATAAATAAATAAAAAATTAATCTCCCACTTCCAGGCTGGGGGGGGGGGTCTCAGTCAGAGACCTCTCCCCAGGAAGAGTTTCTCTCGCTGGGCTAGAGTGCTTGACTGGACCCCCCTTCTGGAAGTCTGCCTTACCATAGGCATAATTTGAGCTACTCCTGTTAAATTCGTATCCACGCCATGCTGCAGACAGAACTCAAAAAAAAATATGCCACTTATTTTAATATAATGTTAAAATTATTATTTAACCCGTTTGCAAATATAGCTTCCAGACCCCTAATGTGAAATTAAAAAAAAAAAATTAATCTCCCACTTCCAGGCTGGGGGGGTCTCTGTCAGAGACATCTCCCCAGGAAGAGTGCCTCTCGCTGGGCTAGAGTGCTGGAACGATGACCCCCCCTGCTGGAGCTCATTCCAGTGAGATGCTGACCGATCTTTGCCCCGGGGCCAGGTTTTGGAAGCATCTCATCCACAAAACCTGTGCTGTTTTGAGAAAACTGTAGGAAATAAATGAGTGATAAGCTAAGTTAAGCTCTTACCACTACTCACAGACATTTTGACACATATTTAAAAATTCCACCTCCAGGCTTGGGGGGTCTCAGTCACACACCTCTCCCCAGGAAGAGTGCCTCTCTCTGGGCTAGAGTGCTGGAACGATGACCCCCCCTGCTGGAGCTCATTCCAGTGAGATGCTGACCGATCTTTGCCCCGGGGCCAGGTTTTGGAAGCATCTCATCCACAAAACCTGCGCTGTTTTGAGAAAACTGTAGGAAATAAATGAGTGATAAGCTAAGTTAAGCTCTTACCACTACTCACAGACATTTTGACACATATTTAAAAATTCCACCTCCAGGCTTGGGGGGGTCTCAGTCACACACCTCTCCCCAGGAAGAGTGCCTCTCTCTGGGCTAGAGTGCTGGAACGATGACCCCCCCTGCTGGAGCTCTGACATACATCAGGCAACATCTCTAAATGTTTGGTAGAGCAGGTTACAGTTTATATTTATTAAAAATAACCTACTGCGATATGTACACTTTATATGTACGGCAGCTACGCCGTTATGTACACTTTAGATGTACGTCAGCTACCGCATTATGTACATCTAGAACCGAAAAAAAACGCCACTTTTTAAAAGATAATGTTCAAATTATTATTAAATCTGTTTCCAAATATCCCTTCCAGAGTCCTATTAAGAAATTAGAAAAATATTTCAAAGTACAAGATGTTTATTTGCTTTAATGTAAATGAAAATATGATGGCCGAGGTGAGATTCGAACCCTGCTCCTCTGGGTGGAAGGCAATGTTGTTATCCACTCTGCTAAACCCCTTAGCCCCTATATGTAGGGGGCAGGGAACCGTTTTGTACTTCCATGTTGCCTGTACAGCCTCCCTCCTTCCGTACATCTTGACCCCTCCTTAACCCACATAATTACATAGGCCACGCTCTCAGCCAATAGCAAAAGCTGTTCCCCTCCCCCGGTAGTTGTGGTCGTGTAGTGCAGTTTCAGACACAACAGTGGAGCTTGATTTCCAATGAGTCCCACCTTCAGCCTGTAACCTACCGTGTTATGTACAATTTATATGTACGTCTGCTACCGTGTTATGTACATCTAGGATCGAAAAAAACCCTGCCACTTTTTAAAAGATAATGTTCAAATTATTATTAAATCTGTTTCCAAATTTCCCTTCCAGAGCCCTATTAAGAAATTAGAAAAATATTTCAAGTCTAAATTGTTTATTTACTTTAATGTTGTAAATGAGAATATGATGGCTGAGGTGGGATTTGAACCCTGCTCCTCTGGGTGGAGGGCAGTGTTGTTATCCACTCTGCTACACCCCTTAGCCCCTATATATAGGGGGCAGAGAACCGTTTTGTACTTCCATGTTGCCTGTACAGCCTCCCTCCTTCTGTACACCTTGGCCCTCTGTGTTGTCCTGCTCTAACTCTACTCCTCAGGTGTGCCTAGTTGGCTGAGGGGGTGTGGCCCACACCTGCAGCTCGTTGCAGGCGGCTTCCTCTGGCTTCTTAAGCAGAGCGCTGACAGATGGAAGACGCCAGAGCCTTAAGCAGTGGTGGTACGACGTGGCCTCTGACCCAACTCCTGAAAACCTGCTGGTGAGTTTTTTCATCTTTGAACTTTGACTAATTTTGGATCTCCCTGTTTTTGTCACAGTTTTTGGTGCTTCTGGATCCTGCTGGTTCTTCCCTCACTCTGGTCAATCCATCTGTCACCCACTTCTGCCCAGCTTTATGGTAAGCAGTGCAGCTTCTAGTAGTTCTCCTGGTTCACCTTTCAGAGTCACTTACTCTTCTCTTTGCAGTCTCTCCAGCCGTGACGTTCTGACCCTGCCGAGTTGTCCGTAGTCCCGTCCGTTATATCTGCCTGTTTCCTAAATAAACATTTTGAAACTGTGCTTTGCTTCCCGATCGTATCTGCATGTGGGCTCGTCATCTGAAAACCATGACAGTACCAAGTTTGGTACACTTCTTTTTAGGAGGCCCTGATTAAGGCCTCATTAAGGTCAAAAACCAGCTGCTGGCAGACAAAATATAGAGCTAGATGGGCTCCAGTGGGCTTGTTTCGATCGTCTCTATTTACTCTTTCGTTTGGTACCAAGTTTGTGAGGCTACGATGCTGCTTTGCTAAACAGTGGCACATAACACTGGTTTCTAGGAGGCCCTATTGAGCCTCCTAAGCAAGGTGAAAAACCCAGCTGCTGGGAGACAAAGGAAAAAGCTACATGGCCTCAGGTGGGCTTGTTTCGATCGTCTCTATTTACTCTTTCGTTTGGTACCAAGTTTGTGAGGCTACGATGCTGCTTTGCTAAACAGTGGCACAGAACACTGGTTTATAGGAGGCCCCATTGAGCCTCCTAAGCAAGGTGAAAAAACAAGCTGCTGGGAGACAAAGGAAAAAGCTACATGGGCTCAAGTGGGCTTGTTTCGATCGTCTCCATTGACTCTTTTGTTTGGTACCAAGTTTGTGACCCTTTGTTGCTCCTATGCTGAACAGTGGCACAAAATACACTGCTTCTCTGTGTTTTGTGCATCTCTTTTTCATACTTCAAACGGTTGCCATTCTTAGACGCAAGCACCCAGAGGCACAAAAATCACAGACGGCGGTTGAAGGGTGAACTAGAACTCATATCTAAAGTTTGGTATCACTGCGCATAAATAAACCTTTCTTCCTCAGCTTTTGAGACTCAAATACTGTCTTGAACCCTTAGGAAGTTGGCTGAATTTTTTTGGGGCAAACAGCTTTTGTTGTTTTTTTTCACAGGAGGCTGATTTTAACATATTTTGTAGGTGACCTTATGAGGAGCAGAACCTGTGATTTTGAACTCCCTGGGTAGTTCCACGTGGACACAGTGGGGGTCAAAAGGTGAAAATTTGCAACCTTTGATGGCACACAGCTCACACACGGTTTGTCTGTTCCAGCTCAAACTCGGCATACAGGAGCCCCTTTGAGGCATCTACCAACGGGTAAGAGCTCATACCTGTATCCCCTTCCTATAGCTACTTCCTTTTAGCAATGAGATAAGAAGATGTGGTTAGTGGCATGTTGTAGAGCACTTCCAGGAAATGAGCATTTATAAGTTTGGTCCAAATCCATGAGCTGCAAAGGCCTCAATTATCAAAAATCAAATATTGCTTGGCTGGTGGCATAGCTCCAGAAACAAAACGGGCCCAGATTTCCACTCTTGGCCATATGCTGCACTACCATTTCCCACCACCATTGGTGCTATTGATATTTGGACAGGCCTGTACACCATCCCTCCTTCTGTACACCTTCCATTGTAAAGCAATGGAACCAGTTCTGTACAGCCTCCCTCCTTATGTACGCCTTGGCCCCTAAAAAACACGCATAATTAATTAAGCCACGGTCTCGGCCAATAGCAGAAGCTTCCCCACTTTTCCCTTCCCGCCCGTAGTTGGTTCGTGCAGTGCTCTTTCCGACACGTTGGTGGCGCTATGCTGGGTGGGCTAATAAGCCATTGTAAAGCAATGGAACCAGTTCCGGACAGCCTCCCTCCTTCTGTACACCTTCCATTGTAAAGCAATGGAACCAGTTCTGTACAGCCTCCCTCCTTATGTACGCCTTGGCCCCTAAAAAACACGCATAATTAATTAAGCCACGTCTCGGCCAATAGCAGAAGCTTCCCCACTTTTCCCTTCCCGCCCGTAGTTGGTTCGTGCAGTGCTCTTTCCGACACGTTGGTGGCGCTATGCTGGGTGGGCTAATAAGCCATTGTAAAGCAATGGAACCAGTTCCGGACAGCCTCCCTCCTTCTGTACACCTTCCATTGTAAAGCAATGGAAATAGTTCTGTACAGCCTCCCTCCTTATGTACACCTTGGCCCCTAAAAAACGCCCCTAATTAAATAAGCCACGGTCTCGGCCAATAGCAGAAGCTTCCCCACCCCTCCGTAGCTGTGTTCGTGCAGTGCACTTTCCGACACGTTGGTGGCGCTATCCTGGGCGGTCTAATCCATTGTAACGTACAGCTATCCTTCCTTTCGTACGCGCCCCCCCCTCCGACACCCCCCGATACGCTAAATCTAGAAGAGAGCGCCATCACATGGTGCACGGAAGGCGGCACGCCCGTACGAAACGCCGACTTGGACCAAGCGGGCGAAATGCTGGAGCTTTTATTGCGCGCGTACGTACACTACCTCGTAACGAACACATACATACAGATTGTATGTGTAAATCCGTACGTACGGTATTCAAAATCATTGCGGCTGTACGGCCGAAGGCGTCGTTTCGTACGATTTTCCCTTGACCCGGAATGGCTCGCATCAATCTCCAAAATAAAAGGGAGGGAGAAGTCTGCGTAGGCCAGTACCGGTGCCGCTGACAGCTTGGCTTTTAGAGCCTCAAAGCTCTGCTGACACTCTAGGGTCCAAGAACCAGGGTCATTTGGGCCAGACCTCCCTCTGGACCGTTGGCCAGACAGCTCAGCGACCCTACGATGTAGGGGAGCGGCCAACTTGGCAAACCCCTCAACGAACCGTCGATAATAGCTCGCAAATCCCAAAAAGGAGTGCAACTCTGTTACTGTGGATGGTGTGGGCCAGTTAGCTACGGCCTCCACCTTACCAGGGTCTGTGGCAACCCCATGAGCGGAAATAACATGGCCCAGATAATGCACCTCCCTCTGGAAGAAGCGACACTTACTGAGTTTTGCTTTAAGCCCCTCCTTCTGCAACCTCCCCAGCACAATGCGTAGCCTCTCCAGGTGTTGTTGCACTGTGGACGAATATATCACAATATCGTCCAAGTAGAGAAGGAGGGCCTGGCACTGCTGGTCCCCAAAGATGCGTTGCATTAAGCGTTGGAATGTGCTAGGGGCGTTGCAGAGGCCGAAAGGCATGCGATTCCATTCAAACAATCCAAATGGAGTGCAGAACGCCGTCTTAGGACGGTCACTCTCTGTGACAGGGACCTGGTTGTTCCCGCTAGCCAAATCCATAGTGGAAAACCAGCAGGCCCCCGTCAAAGCGTCAAGAGACTCGTCAATCCTCGGCAGTGGAAAAGCATCCTTTCGGGTCCTGAGATTGAGTTGGCGGTAGTCAACACACAGTCGAATGCTGCCATCTTTCTTCCTCACAAGAACAATTGGTGAAGCATATGGACTGGTGCTTTCCCTAATCACCTGAGCTTCTAATAGCTTGTTGATGTGCTCTCGAACAAGCTCATATTCAGACGGGGGGATACGTCGGTAACATTGGCGGACTGGGACCTCATCCAAAAGTGGAATTTCATGGCTAATTAAGTCAGTACAGCCTAAGTCCTGATCATGTGCCGCAAAAACGGAGGAATAGTCCCCAAGTAATGACCGCACGGCGTCCTGTTCTTCACTGGACAGGGGGGACAGATCTAGCTCCTCAAAGGGATCTGCAGCTTCGAGAGCAGCAAGCTGTGATGAAGCCCCTGCAGATACCAGTGGGATCTCGGTCACCCCAGCCGGAAGACTAACGACACCAACCTCATCTAACATCCCTACAAGAGTGCGTGGATACAAAAGCACGTCATTGTCACCAACATTGACAATTGGAACATAAGCGGTACCTCGGACCACTCGTACCAAGGCTGGTGACGCCAGTAACCCCACAGGCAAACCAGCCTCTACAGGTTCGAACAACGCAGTAGTCCGAGAATATTGTTCAGAGCAAGTCGCAGGAATGATCTTCATGCCCCCCCCCCCCCCCCCCCCCCCCCCGGAATGCGAAAAGCCCTCTTACCCTGCACCTTTGCCCTACCAGGGCGTCCCAGCGTGGGCTGGGAGTTACCCACATGACATTTTTGGAGGGCGTGTACCAGCGACAGAGGTGAGGCTATGACAGGCGCAGTGTCAACGCAGCTCCATACTGCTCAAAGAGTTCTTGATAGCACCTGCGGAGGACATTCATACCCAAGACGCCAGGGGCCTGAGAGGACTCGTTTCCGGGGAGGTCTTTAACAACCAACACCCCGCAGTGGGACAGCTTCTTCCCACACAGCTCAATAGTGAGTTCCATATAACCAATATATGGGATGGCCAGGCCGTTGGCAGCTCGTAGCTGCAGCCAATGACAAGCTGTCAGCCGCTCTTCCCCCCAGGGCTCAAAGTGTGTGTGGAAAAAGTGCTCTGAAATGGTGGACACCATTGAACCAGTGTCGAGCAAACACGGTACTTTAACCCCCGCCATATTGACCTCAATATGGGGACAAGAAGCAACCAGCTTTGGTGCATCTGCCACCCCTCGGCAAACATCAGTTGAGCCTAGAAATGTCCCACCCGAGCCTTGGCTCTGCGGCACGGTGGGAATTAGTTTTCCGGCTGCTGCTCAGAGGGGCGTTGGGATGGAACTATACGTTGGGGGCGGGGGACCCGAGGCCCATCACAGTCCCTGGCAATATGACCGGGCTGCTGGCAGCGATTACAAACAAAAGGGCCACGACGTGGAGAGCGGCTACGCTGCGGAATGGGTTGTGCACTCTGCAAGAGAGCGATACTCTGAGTGAGAAGGTTAAGTTGTTCTTGTTGTTTCTTCAACAACTCCTTCATTTCACTGAGCTCTGTGTACATGGGGTTCATTTCCCTCGATTGACCGCGAATAGCATACTGCAGACTAACTGCTGAGGGCACAGAGTTGCTACGGCCTCGCACACTAGCAGGCAAGCCCTCCAGCTCCCACCTGATTGCCTCCCCCCTAACTTCCAGCAACTTAGCCCCCGGATTTCTTCGCACATATTGTTTTAAATCGCGCCGCAAGGAGCCGTCCAACACATGTTCGATAAATTGGTCCCGCAACAGTTCCTCCGCATTAGACATATGTCCTGGAGCTTGCTGCTTAACTTTGTCCATTAAGCTCATTAACGCCAGGGAGAACTCCTGGAGTGTCTCCCCCTCTTCCTGTTTCCTAGAGAAGAAGGCCTCCTGTAAAGCCACATACGATTCAGGGCAGCCATAAAGACTTTTAAGAATGGAAATTATTTGGGCTGGGTCGTCCCGCTCTGCGCTTGGCCGAAATTTGATCTCTTCCCTAGCTTCTCCCTCCAAATGGTCATACAAAAAATATGCCTGGTCGGCTGGTGCCAGGTGACGCTCCCTCATACAGGCCTCCTCCATCTACCCTAATACCGGACCTGCCCCTAAATACAGGGCATTTACGGTCTATATATACACTAACCTGTCAGTTCGAACTGTGGAGGGCGCAGGAACTGCTGAGGGTCCAGCACTGGAGCTTGGCACCGCGGATGTGCGCTCCTGACGCAGCCGCTCATTGTCTGCCTTTAGCTGAGTGATCTGATGCCTTAATTCTTGTAGTTCATCCTCCATGACTACAAATACCTTTAACGGTGAGCTGCTCAGAAAATGACTGCTGCCGTTTTGTCCGTAAACATACACCAAAAAAACAAAAATTACAGTTAATACACACCTTTAACAATAAACAGTGAAAAGGGACAGGTCTGGGCTGAAAACTATAGTAAATCCTGTCAACAACGGCAATTGTGGCAGGGGCAATACACTCAGTACTCTAAACCTAAGGCACACAGGTGCAGGATACATAAGAAGGGCCACAGACACTGATCCAGTTCACTTGTTTATTGAAATTTACAATCCAATAATAAAAATAATTAGTCTTTTATTTCAGCAGTTTGTTAAAATAATTGCTTCTCAATATAAAACACTTGGCTAAAACACACACCAACAGGGGACTGAGGCCGTTCTGGGACGTGGACAACCAAGGAGGGGTTACACAAAACACAAAAAAAACACCACCACTTACAGTGCACTGCAAAGTCAACTACCACCACCAGAGGGACCACCACCGCCACCAGGTTGGGCTCTCAGCCCCTGAAACCAGACAAACAATGATAAGAATAAATCTCAGGACACATGGACTTACAATAGCACAGTACAAAATTAATAAAATGTATTGCACTTATTCCCGGTAACCCGTCACAGATCACGTGTTGTAAATGTCCACAAAAAAAGGGGACAGCGCTCGCCCGATCAGAGCTCGCTGGATCCACGTGAGTAGTCCTTGGCTTCACGGTGGGTGAACAGTCTTTATATAAATAGAGCAACCGACGGTGGTCAAGGAGATCCGACCAGAGCCGACACAATACGGCACTACGCCGTACCGTCCAGCGCCACGCGTAACCACGGCAACGGCACTAGCGGACGCGCTATCAGCACGCAAGTGTTCCCGTATGCACCCAGACAGGACAAAACGGCAGCGTCTAGGTTAGAAATAGAGGAACGTTTAGAATTACATTTTAAAAGTTCATGCACCAGCAACAGCCACTACTCACCATTCAAGGCACTAAAACATGCAAACCATGCAGAGAGAGAGAAGCAGGGGAAACAATCACCGCAGCCTGGAACAGAATATATACACAACTAAACATCTACCGACTCTAACAACCAATTACGGGCCCGATCCCTCACCGTTAAGATGTGGAGTGGCTCCTCGGTCTGCACAGGTCCGTACTATAATAAAGAGTAGTTTTAGCGGACGGCTCTACAGTTTAGGCTGGGGACGTTGGGATCTCCTTACCTGTTGCGGGCTGCGGACAAATGCGGAAGTGAATGCCGGGGGGCAAGCCCTCGCGAGAAGTCGAACAGGGGAAACGGCAACCAAGACAGTGCTTTTATGTCCCGACCGCGAGTGCAGACAGCCAATAAGGACCCCGTCCCTTAAGTGGCCAAGCCTACATGGCGCATTACCACACAAGGAAACCTGGTCATATATAATTGGAATGTGCTAACGGAGAGATTTTAGTCTCTTTTCTTAGGCATTCTCAGAGACAAGTTAGTACCAAGCGGTGCCACAGTGGTCCAGGGGACGGAGAGAAAAAGGTGATGTACTTGACTCCTGCCTAATCCAGTTTTTAATCAAATTTTGGAGAAAAAAAAATCAGTACTTTTTGCAGAAGCTGCATAGAGGTTTAATGGGGAATGTGATGCTACAAGGTTAAGAGAAATGTTTTTATTAATGAACTTATACAAAGAGGTTGAACTGTCTGTAAAATATTTTGCTTGGATACATTTTTAAGGGATCAAGATCTGGGGTAAAGGTGAAGAACTTCAAGAATAATTTTGTTTTAGAGGGAACGATGTGGTTGATTTTGTTTTGAGACAGTTTTCTTGTATTTTTTGTTTTGATTTTTTCTTTTCAACTTATTTACACTACACTACGGATGAAGATAGACAATTCTAGTATTGGAAAATTTGATTTTGGACAAAATCCATATTGGCAAAATGCTGGCAGAATTCCTTGTGGTTTCAGACACAACGATTGGAGAAAGACGATTCATGGACAATGATCGTCCTGGAACGATGTTGTGGTGCTGAACTGAGACATGAGGACTGAAAATGGACAACTATTTGCGGGGGCAAAAGACAGAGGCATCGGATAACCTTCAATGGACCGCAACACGAAATAAAGATGAGTTGGCAGACACCCCTTCTGCATTTCACATCAGATTTTCCTGCACATAATTAAAAAACAAAACACACATTAGAAACAGACACATTGGCGGATGCGCTTAGAAGAAAACTTTCAGATTAAAAGCAATCAAGATTATTATTAAACCCCTAGGATGTTAATTGTTTTAAGTCAGAGCTGTTATTGGCGAGCGATAAGAGGGTCAAACGCATTCGGACAAGTGGTACTGGTCTGGAAAAAAAGCTGGTAGAGATTTTGGGCCGCTGATAAGAAGGATTTTCTTTTACTTTTCTAACAAAGTTTTTATTTAAATCATTTAAAATACATATAGATATGTTTTGGAATTTTATTAACCACACAGGGGGTTTTGAATAAGATTCAAAGAGGCACATTTAAGATACAATAAGCTTCATAAAATACATCATGCATGAGAAGAAATAGGGGGGAACCGCTAAAAGACATCCATTTTGCACCAAAATATTAAGTTACGGGATGAGAGCATAGAGCAGCTTAAGTAATTATGCTAAACCTAAAGGTTTGACAACTTATATTGGGGATTACAGTAAGGGGATTACATAGAGGGGCCGTTTAAACGTAAAAGGAAAATGGATAAGAACAATGTATGCTATTACATCAATGGGCGGTAATTATGATCATGAAAAAACTAGTGGGCGAAAAAGTTAAAGTAGGCATTACAGCAACAGTTAATAGCATAAACGAATGAACGAACGAGTGAGCAAGCTAATTTTTCAATATAAGCAGAATAAACTCTAAACCTTTTAACCTTGTTCAAGCGAAGGAGAAATTGTGAGCACAACATTTACTGGGTATCCTAAAGTAAGCAGAGGCACAACTAAGAAATTAATTATTAGGATGTAAAGCGACACAAAGGTTAAGGACTTAAATGGATAAAACTGCAATATTAGAATAATGCCTTATTCTACTAAATAACATGGGTAAATTAGGGATTAAAGCACCAGTGTAAATAGTTTGGAATTGTACGCAGTTACCTAAAAGGTGTGAGGAGACTTAACAACTATCTGTTTGAACACAAAATAGCACAATAAGTTGTTCTTTAACTAAATGTTAAAACATCCAGAAGAAAAAAACACATAAACATAGTTTAGCCATCTATTAACCTAGTGGTCTTTTAGACCAGGATAATCTAACGATCGTCCTCTTGTACATGCAGAAAAGTGATGAGGTCAATTAGATTAGTTGGACATTTGGTATCTGGTCAGGACAGCAGAAGTGACTCCTGGACACAAGATGATGATAGGAGGATAACAGCTTCAACATGATATCAGTGCATGAAGGTTGGCTCTGAGGAACATCAGAGCTGCAATGGCATCAGACAGTGACACTCCTGCTGTGCTAAAGAACATCTTGAAAAGGACTATGCATGACTGCTTTGCTTCACAGGTGATGGAATTCAACTACAAGGTTTCACGAACATGACATGGAGGGGTTGGCGTTCAGGAAACGTACCTAGAACACACTCTTGGACTCTTTGGGGTAAATGGGCTCTAAAGGGGGACACTTAACAGGAGATAAACTGAAAGCCTGGGCTTACGACGAGAGACATTTCAGACAGGGGGTGTGGACACCCAGAAATCGCTGCTGTGGTTTGAAAATGTCAAAGATTTGTCGCAGGTGGTGGAGTGTTTCGATGTCCCAGGCGCTTGGAACAAAGGAGATGACGTCGTGTTCCCACAGGGATTACCTGTAACCTAACACTGACTGTGAACAATTTTATGTTTGGGTTTGCTGGGGTTGCCAAAAGGAGCATCGGAGATGACTTTCTCTATCCTGACCAGGTTCACACTTAAAATGCAAAAAACAAATACGGACACAGAGAAGTGTTTATACAAAGAATTCCACTATTCGTTAATTTAAGGTGCAGATACTAAGGCTAAACAAAGAATTAAAAGAGGGGCAAGACTTAAAGCTGATCATTTACCAATGGGTAGTCAATATTTAAGAGGGTTTAAAGGAAGTGCACAATTTCTTGAATAATTACAACAGACAGTGGTTGATGAAACAAAAAGGCAAATTCTAAAATGGGAATTTTTAATCTGCTGGGACAAGACGGTGCAAACATAAAATAAGGATTTATAGATCACTGGGTGATATAAGATCACAAAGGTAATAATAACTAGAAAAGGCTGTTCCTGCGAAACAGCAGTGAGAATGCTAATCTGCAGAATGATTGAGCTGAATATGCAGAAAACATTGAAATCAGATTTCAAGAATTTGAAAAAATTTAAAAACTTGAAGGGATTTGAAGAATTTGAAAAAGTTTGAAGAATTTAAAGAAATAGAAGAATTTGAAGGAATTTGAAGTTTGAAAAATTTGAAGAAATTTGAAGAATTTGAAAAATTTGAAGAATTTGAAACATTTGAAAAAATTTGGAGAATTTGAAAAAGTTTGAAGGAATTTGAAAAATTTGAAGAATTTGAAGAAATTTGAAATATTTGAAAATTTTCAAAAAATTTGAAGGAATTTGAAAAATTTGAAGAATTTGACAAACTTGAAGAATTTAAAAAATTTAGAAGAAATTTAGAGAATTTGAACAAATTTGAAGGAATTTGAAAAATTTGAAAAATTTAAAAAAAATTGAAGAATTTGAAGATTAAGAACAACTAAAAAAATTCTGAAGAAATTTAGCAAGGCGCCTGCCTCGTGGTACCGTTAAAAATACTAACGGGGAGTAACACTGCGAATTTCAGGTTCCTACGGTCTTCACAGCACCCACAGTGCCCTTCGAAAGGTGCCATGTTAAGTCAATGGACCTCCTAGAAGCCTCTGGCTAAAAGGGTTGTCATGGAGACTCCCTCACAGCTGTAGCCCTCTATTTGTCTGTAAAGGCAGAACAACCCCGGCTAAGCAGAAGTTGGTAGGACCATTCTAAAGCTACTTCTGGTTAGCAACATGCTAACCGTTAGCCGCTAGCATGGTTGTGTTCAGTATCACCGGGTGATTGTACTCTGTCAGTTTGGTCCAAATCCTGTACTGGGAAGTGCCTCAAAAAGGGGTGCCAATACTTAATGTCACTGTTACTGTTTCACCGTGTCCCGTCTACGGTGAAGCACCCTCGGTGGACCCAGTTCGTTTTACCCAGTCAGGCGACCCCCACTTACTTATTACCTTGAATGTAGGACGCATAAAACAGACAAGTATGCTTTTAGTTATATTTTATCTAAGTAAAGACAGAGAAATAGTTACAGTCACACCAGCGCTGATGGGCCCCTGATCGGCAGGAGGCCTCGAGTGCTCATCACGCAAACATTATAAAGGGATCTCGGGACACACCCATACAAGGGCGGTACACATCCAAACTGTGACATCAGCAGGGAAGCTGCGTCACCTCCAGGGTGGTATCTGATAGATATGTGCCAATCTTTTGGGTCAGTGCCATCTAAGTGTGCCATGCAGTTCTGGGATAAACAGCTCGTTCCACTTGACCTTGTTGATATCCTAACAGTCCCCCTGATGATGTGTCATTATGGCACATCACCAAAGATGATCAACCAGTGGAACGACAACTCTCAGTCTGTCCCTCTCCCAGAACAGTCGGTCATTCCGTCCAGTCCAAGCAATCCAAGCACGTCAGCTTCCGGCTTCTAGAGTCCATCCATCTGTGATCTCCATGGCAGTCGATAGTGCGGTTCAGTCTCTGGGGTCACACAATCTCTGCTGGTGTGACTGAAAAGCACTTTGTAAAAACCAGTCCAGTTGTCCGTTAGCCCCCCCTGTTGGTGTGCCCCAAAGGCACATCACAACGAAAACAGTTCCAAGAAAAGGGCCGGACAAACCACAATGGAAACATCTTAGCATCAATCAGCATGAATACTTCATAATTCAGCCTTTTTTACTCAAGCCCACAGTCCAAGCATTTTATCTACAATTTAGGGTTCAACTATTCGAGCTAGGCCTGTTTTAGGTTCCTATGCGCACATTATTTTAAGTTTACTTTAGACTATATAAGCTAAAGGTGTACCTTAATCAAGGCCAAATTCGTCTACTCTACCCCCACCCCAAGAAACCTCCTACTTGGTCCTCCCCTCTCCATTCCTATGGACAATCATCCATCACCTTCAGTCCTCACAAATCCAAGAGTACCAGTAGGGGGCATCAGAGGGCAGGCTGAGCCTCAAGCAGGAAAACCCCATTTCTCTAAGAAATGGTAAAAAACCCGATAGAGCCCAGTCTAGGGGAATCCCACTCTGGGCCAATCTGAGCGAGAAGACACCCTGTATTGAATCTAAAAATTAGCCTTACCAAGTAATTTATGGATCTGTGATAGCCATCAGATCCTGGTTCTCTATATAACAAAGCAAAAAGATTGCAAGAACTGCAGGTCTTGGTGTGTGTGTCTGTAACAGAGAGTTTTCATTCTTAGTCATAAAGCCATAATGATCAACATAATGCAACATCACAGTATAAACACCATAACACATAAAATCAAACATGGTGATGGAAGTCAGTGGAGAAGAGAAAGGAAAAAATCAGGTTTGTGATATAAAAAGAGTCTGTACGTCAATAACGCAAAGTTAAGGAAGCCTTCAGGCCATTCAGGCACAAGGCAGAAAATAATCTAATCGCGCTTAGGGTCTCTTCAGGCAACTCCTCCCGTTGAAGAATAAGGAATCAGAGTTCTCTGGCTTCTTCATCCCCAGTCCTCTTCTTGGTTCCTCCGCATGGACAAAAACGATTTAGTTGGATGGTAATGAGAGTCCTGTCCTTTTTCAGGCAATAAGCATTTTTATCCCCAGGAAAATGCTCTGTTGAGATGGTTGGCAGACACCAAGCCTTGTTTACTGTTGGATAACAGAAACAAGGTGTAATTAGTGTCCTTATCAAGACTCCCAATCCTTCTTTCATTTACCTTCTTCAAACACTTTCACATCCAGATATTTCCGTTCACAATTATTGTGCTCTTAGCTTAACCTCCTTTACTGTAATCATTAGATCTTGCATTACCCTTATATAAAAGGAGAAATCTGAAAGTTCAACGTTATCTGCAGCAGCATTTCTCTATAATTCTTTCCCATGTGTGTCTCACCTTACAATTGTCCAACAGTTGAAAAGATCTCTGCAATAGAAATTTATCATCATATGTTTCATGGCTACTGTGACACGGTTCATCTCAATTTATCTAGCACACAAGGAATTGTATTAAAACCTTTCAGAAACTTCTTACTGAACCAGCTCCAAAATACTTCACATTTTTCTAAAAAGTCCAACAGAAAAACCCTTAAGTTTGTAAAAGAAAGCTCCACTATACATATTTGCAGAATAATGTTGTGATGTTAATAAGAAGCAGCCCTATGTACTTCTTGTCTTATTTTGAAAAACTCAGCTAAGAGAAAGGAAGTGTGTGCATGCCCCTCGCCCACACGGAGTTGTGATTGGTTGCTATTCAGGAAGTGGGTGTAGCCCAGGGCGGAGACAGGAAGTAGTTCTGTGAATCACTTTCAGCTTGACGTGCATCAAACCAACCGTGCTTCTGTTTTAACAGACAGCTTTCGTTAACAATCCTGGTTGTATCTTGCGTCCCCCTGTTTAAATCTTGTGTGAAACAAACCTTTAACCTGTAGTATGCTGTGAGCAGTAAGTCATTGTTGCTTATTAGACACATCGCCCCCTGACCATGTAAGAAGCTCCATACTGCTCTAGGTCTTTAAACCTTTTTCAGTCATTCAACATTAGTTTAATTGATAATACATCCAAGCATAATTTTATCCCCAAGTAAATCAACCCTTTAACAAGTATCTAGTTCTTGTTCTCATGTGTTTAGTTTATCCTTGAAAAACCTTAAGCAGACATTACTCCGAGTGATTTTCTTACATTCTCATACATTTATTATTATTACCTTTGTGATCTTATATCACCCAGTGATCTATAAATCCTTATTTTATGTTTGCACCGTCTTGTCCCAGCAGATTAAAAATTCCCATTTTAGAATTTGCTTTTTTTGTTTCATCAATCACTGTCTGTTGTGATTATTGAAGAAATTGTGCAGTTCCTTTAAACCCTCTTAAATATTGACCACCCGTTGGTAAATGATCAGCTTTAAGTTTTGCCCTTCTTCTAATTCTTTGTTTAGCCTTAGTATCTGCACCTTTAATTGACGAATAGTGGAATTCTTTGTATAAACACTTCTCTATGTCCGTATTTGTTTTGGCCTCTATAATTTTTTCTTTGCATTTTAAGTGTGAACCTGGTCAGGATAGAGAAAGTCATCTCCGATGCTCCTTTTGGCAACCCCAGCAAACCCAAACATAAAATTGTTCACAGTCAGTGTTAGGTTACAGGTAATCCCTGTGGGAACACGACGTCGTCTCCTCTGTTCAACCTGGTTTCAAGCGCCTGGGTCATCGAAACACTCCACCACCTGCGACAAATCTCTGACATTTTCAAACCACAGCAGCCATTCCTGGGTGTCCCACACCCCCTGTCTGTGAAATGTCCCCTTGTCGTAAGCCCAGGCTTTCAGTTTCTCTCCTGTTAAGTGTCCCCCTTTAGAGCCCATTCACCCCAAAGAGTCCAAGAGTGTGTTCTAGGTGCGTTTCCTGAACGCCAACCTCTCCATGTCATGTTCGTGAAACCTTGTAGTTGAATTCCATCACCTGTGAAGCAAAGCAGTCATGCATAGTTCTTTTCAAGAATTTCTTTATCACAGCAGGAGTGTCACTGTCTGATGCCATTGCAGCTCTGATGTTCCTCAGAGCCAACCTTCATGCATTGATATCATGTTGGAGCTGTTATCCTCATCTTGTGTCCAGGAGTGCTTCTGCTGTCCTGACCAGATACCAAACGTCCAACTAATCTAATTGACCTCATTACTTTTCTGCATGTACAAGAGGACGATCGTTAGATTATCCTGGTCTAAAAGACCACTAGGTTAATAGATGGCTAAACTATGTTTATGTGTTCTTTTCTTCTGGATGTTTTAACATTTAGTTAAAGAACAATTATTGTGCTATTTTGTGTTCAAACAGATAGTTGTTAAGTCTCCTCACACCTTTTAGGTAACTGCGTACAATTCCAAACTATTTACACTGGTGCTTTAATCCTAATTTACCCAAGTTATTTATTAGAATAAGGCATTATTCTAAACTTGCAGTTTTATCCATTTAAGTCCTTAACCTTTGTGTTGCTTTACATCCTAATAATTAATTTCTTAGTTGCGCCTCTGCTTACTTTAAGATACCCAGTAAATGTTGTGCTCAAAATTTCTCCTTCGCTTGAACAAGGTTAAAAGGTTTAGAGTTTATTCTGCTTATATTGAAATATTAGCTTGCTCACTCGTTCGTTCATTCGTTTATGCTATTAACTGTTGCTGTAATGCCTACTTTAACTTTTTCGCCCACTAGTTTTTCCATGATCATAATTATCGCCCATTGATGTAATAGCATACATTGTTCTTATCCACTTTCCTTTTACGTTTAGACGGCCCCTCTATGTAATTCCCTTACTGTAATCCCCAATATAAGTTGTCAAACCTTTTAGGTTTAGCATAATTACTTAAGCTGCTCTATGCTCTCATCCCGTAACTTAATATTTTGGTGCAAAATGGATGTCTTTTAGCGGTTCCCCCCTATTTCTTCTCATGCATGATGTATTTAATGAAGCTTATTGTATCTTAAAGGTGCCTCTTTGAATCTACTTCAAAACCCCCTGTGGGGTTAATAAAATTCCAAAACATATCTATATGTATTTTAAATGATTTAAATAAAAACCTTGTTAGACAAGTAAAAGAAAATCCTTCTTATCAGCGGCCCAAAATCTCTACCAGCTTTGTTTCCAGACCAGTACCACTTGTCCGAATGCGTTTGACCCTCTTATCGCTCGCTAATAACAGCTCTGACCTGAAACAATTAACATCCTAGGGGTTTAATAATAATCTTGATTGCTTTTAATCTGAAAGTTTTCTTCTAAGCGCATCCGCCAATGTGTCTGTTTCTAATGTGTGTTTTGTTTTTTAATTATGTGCAGGAAAATCTGATGTGAAATGCAGAAGGGGTGTCTGCCAACTCATCTTTATTTCGTGTTGCGGTCCATTGAAGGTTATCCGATGCCTCTGTCTTTTGCCCCCGCAAATAGTTGTCCATTTTCAGTCCTCATGTCTCAGTTCAGCACCACAACATCGTTCCAGGACGATCATTGTCCATGAATCGTCTTTCTCCAATCGTTGTGTCTGAAACCACAAGGAATTCTGCCAGCATTTTGCCAATATGGATTTTGTCCAAAATCAAATTTTCCAATACTAGAATTGTCTATCTTCATCCGTAGTGTAGTGTAAATAAGTTGAAAAGAAAAAATCAAAACAAAAAATACAAGAAAACTGTCTCAAAACAAAATCAACCACATCGTTCCCTCTAAAACAAAATTATTCTTGAAGTTCTTCACCTTTACCCCAGATCTTGATCCCTTAAAAATGTATCCAAGCAAAATATTTTACAGACAGTTCAACCTCTTTGTATAAGTTCATTAATAAAAACATTTCTCTTAACCTTGTAGCATCACATTCCCCATTAAACCTCTATGCAGCTTCTGCAAAAAGTACTGATTTTTTTTTCTCCAAAATTTGATTAAAAACTGGATTAGGCAGGAGTCAAGTACATCACCTTTTTCTCTCCGTCCCCTGGACCACTGTGGCACCGCTTGGTACTAACTTGTCTCTGAGAATGCCTAAAAAGAGACTAAAATCTCTCCGTTAGCACATTCCAATTATATATGACCAGGTTTCCTTGCAAGAAAAAGCAGAGAACAGGATAGAAATGTTAATGTGAGTCAGTGGAGAGTGGAACAGTTGGAAGAGGTACATGAACAATTTCCAAAGCCACCTTCTTACCGCTAGAAGGATACTGAATACTGAATTGTACTTTATAACTAAATTTGCCTTGCCTTGCCAAGAAGGTCTCAATATTACCTGTCATAAGTTTGTTAAACTTAGCATAATTTAGTCACTTTTGTCAATCCCTGCACGTCCATTTTAGATCATGACTTCTTACCATACGGTCTGAAAGAGCTCACTTTCCAGAGTCTTCTGTCGGAACAAAGTGGCTTTACAGTTTCATCTCACATCATCTGAAAGAAGTAACTCAGAGAAAAACAATTCTGTTAGTGTATTAGGTGACAAAAGAAAACCTGGTCTTTTTAGTGTCTCGGTCTTTTTAGTGTCTTGGTTCTTAATGTGATGTGTCTAAGTTCTTGGTTGGTCCAGGGGAGGTAGGAATCTCTCGTTCCTTTTCTTTCAGCGTTTTGTATTAAAACTTCTCATTGTCTTAAACTATCTGCCGAGCAACCTCAAATGTTGTCACTTTTTTTTTCCGCTGGTGATGCAAAAATTAAAGCAAAGGAATCATTTAACAAAGAAATAATCAAAATACACAAAACAATAAAAACCCGAAAGTAAAAAGTCTCCCCAGGAGTGCAATCTGTGTGTTCCAATATCTTATAGCATTCTTTTGATTTCTTTCTAGCTCTTTTGATCATGCAAACTTAGTTATTAATGCTTTTCAATCTTAATTGGTTAAGGGTGAAACTTTAAAGCAACCATTTTCTCTTTCAGGCTTTTGAGCTTCTGGTGTTTTTCTATACATGATAAGAGTTTTCCCCGTAATTCAGCACATTGAGAAGGTGGCTTTATTTTATTTTTTCCCTCTGACATACTTTTCGTGCCCCCAGGCCAGAACACACAGACCCAGCCTTGCCATAAACATTCAGATGTTTACATCATGGTCAGATTTGTTTATCATATCTATTGTCCTGTTTCAGGTTAAACTGACCCTCTGAGGCTTGCCTCTGCTCAGCATAACTAATAACATCAGATGCTTTTGTAACCGATGACATGCTTAATGTGGCCTTGTGATACCTTAACACTTCTCAAAATTTCTCATTAGCTGCATTCAAATCCCCAGTAAAAAAGAAATAAAATAAATTAATACAGAACCCTTAGAAAAGCAACCATATTTAGTCCCATACAGTTTGTTTAAAGCAGTTTGTCTCATCTATTTAAATCAAAAATCATGTATATCTTAATGCTCTTAAATTCTTCTTTTTAGGCAGCTGTAAAATCCTTAGTTAAAAATCTCCCCTTAAACATATCCCATCCGGTTCCATTTCTCCCAAACAGTCTCCCATATGCTCCCCATATGCTGTTTGCCATTTTATTAATGTTCTAAAATTACAATATAAAAGCTTTTTCTCTGTTATTATTTCAGCTGTCATGAATTCATTGACAAACACAAGCCAAGCACAATCTAATAGCATAACTGAATACAGCCCCAACACCTCTGGTTACTGTTCTGCATAATTAAGCTCCAAACAACAACAAAAACCTTTATCCCTAGTCCCAAGTAGTTCCTACAGCCCTGGGATATTTTCTGTTTAAGACACGTTAACATCTCTCAGTGTAACAATTTAATTTGGCCGGATGTTTAATGTGGGAAGAAAACAAACTGTTATTGAAATCTCTCTTTACCTTTCTTCAGCTTTTAGTTAACGTAGTTCATGATTAAAAACGTCATTTGAATTACGGAGCTGCAGTTCTCCCAAAACAAATTAACATTCTGAAACCATGAACATCACACAGACGAACGTTTAGTTACATACGATACACAAATACATACATTTACATACAAAGATGACATTCAGACAGACAAACACGTGCAGGCCTGCTTTTTCTGACTGTCTTAAATAGTTCTATGTTTTTCATAGTTTTTAAACGTCTATAGCAACGCCGAAAGATGTATTTTCAACATGTTAAGTTCCCGCTTAGTTTAAAAGTGGAGAGCTTGCGCTGGCTACGACCCCCGAATGTTTCGTCCAAACACGGTTTTACTCTTCAGCCCCGCAAGGATACAACTCTGTGTCTCGCAGACACCTGGACGCTTACCCCTTTTTGAAAGTTATACGTTGCATTTAATAGTTACAAACAATTTTATCCACACCGGAAGTCCCAGTCGGTCCCCACGTAAATGCTTCCCCGGTGCAACGCCCTTTTAGTTCCGTTTCCGTTTCCTTTTTATTTTTTATTTTATTAAAAACTTTCGCTTTTCTTTTTCTTATTAATCCAACTGCCCCGACCAACTGGTTGCACTTTGAACACCCCCCTGCGCCAAAAACCCCCAAAACAAAACACAAATACATTTATCTGTAACCTCACTTACACACAAAGACCCATTTGCACACACACACACAGACACACTCAATATCCGCGGATCCAAGCAGTCTCTCCCCCACTCACTCTGACTCAATAATCTCATTTCAACAGACACAATATATTGTACAAGACATGACGAAGGCAACAATATCAGACAGACAGCTTGCGCGCAAACTTTCAACATTCTGTTCACATATGCTGAAGCCGTCTCCCCTGCCCAACGTGTAGTGTCATTTAAAAAGGCCAGAATCCGTACTTACTGGATAAAAATGTCCTCAATGTGCTCCAAAGTTGCCGTGCCACTGGGGCCAAAGGAGCAGCTGTTCCTAGTACGTCAGTTCCAGCAGAGACTTCAACCGCATGTACCTCTTGTGGTTCCAGGTATGCTGATAAGCCAGTCCTCACATCACCAATAGCCAATACATACCCGCTTAAAGTCTCCACGAATGCTTTGATCCAAAGGTGCGCCCCTTTTCTGGGATCAGGGAACATGTGCCTCAGATGAACGTTGTCAGCACATGAAAGAGGGCTGTAAACAGCTGCATTCACCTGTCCTGTAGCACTGTTAGTCTGAAACAATGGCAGTTGCACACTTTGTTTTGTTGCAGGTAAAGAAAGATCAGTTTCGCTAGAATGCAGGTTACATCTGGGTCTTACGTCACAGCTTATCTGTCCCCCACATAACACCGTACCAGGCACCTGCACCGAAGGGTCTGATGAAGTCACCACACTCCTGGCCTTGGATAACAGTTCTCCCTTATCACCATGCAGATTGTTTTGCATAGTTGTGTACTTACCTTCTTGTTTGAAAGAAGATGATTCCCTTACCCCTTGCAGATTTTCACTCTCTTGTTGTTTGTCGAGGCCTGAGAAGCACATGCTGAAATACAGTTCAGTTAGTTTTATCAAGCCTGCTATTTTGATTTCCTCTTTTTGGTATTTTTCTCGAGCAAACTCACCTGCATCACCCGTATCTACTTGTGCTAGGGCTAATCTATTTTTTAACATCTGCAAATAGTAAGTGCACATTTGTGCCTCTGGTGGTGACCCTTCTGTATCACCAAAAACCCCGTCTCTCCTCATTTTTTCACACCACTCCTCAAATTGTTTTAAATGGTTTTCAGCATCTCTGTGTGGAAAGCTTGCCATTATGCTCCCTTTTCCTGTCTCCAGCAGTGTTCCTAAAGAACACCCCTGGAGCTCATTTTCTGCCTGATTCTCAGCCATTCCAGCACTCACACGTCTTGGCCAACCTGCTGGGACAGCGTCCTGACCCCGGTCCAATGAGAGCTTATTTTTTATCTCTCAGACACCAAAACTTATTATGTTCCTATATGCCTTATTATTGTGTTTTTACACGGCAATTTCAATGAGCCAGTGTACTCAGGATGAGAAGGCCCTTACCCTTCACTTCACTTCCACGGCTCAATGACAATAACGTGTCTCACACACACACACACACACACACACACACTCACACTCACACTCTCTGGCCAATCTTTTAGTTAACTCTGTACGTACCTTCGGTCTTGCTGGTTGTGTGTGCGTCCAGCTCACGGGTATATCTCGGCATTGCTGTCTCTACGACAGGTTCTCGGCTTCTCAAACTAGATATCTTGAACTCACTGGCTGATTTTCTATATTTGTCTGTAATCGGGGTTTTAACAGAGCCACCCTCCGTCAAACCTCCGCATTCATACTATTGTGTATTTGCCAGGTCTTGTTCTCAATCTCATACGCGCTCGTTTTTCGAAAAAGGCCGCTTTTATATTACCGCAAAAACGAAGATTTTTTTTTTTTTTTTTTTTTTCGTCCTTGCGGAAAATACGGGACTCTAAACCCACATTTTCTAGGCTACACGATGTTTTAGAAGCCACGCGTAATGGCGTGTCTTGTCAGAATGGCGGCTTTTATGTTACACACAGAGGAACACGTATTTTCCTCTGTGTCTAACACGAGGACCTCTAAACCCCAAATTCTCAAGGTTCACAATATTTTCAGAAGCCTGGCCAAGGCTTCCCGGACTCTCACCTCTGTGACCGCACGCAAATCCCAAGTTCTTATCGATTATCGACACGTTTGCAAACAATTATCCTCAAACCTTTCTCTGCCTTTAGGAATACAAAAAGTCGGCCCTCCAGGAAGAAAAAGACACTAGGAGATGAATGAAATCTCCTTACCTTTTGTGCGGCCGCACGCTGTGTGTTTTTCTTCCGGAATGACGTCCTGGCCGGAAAACGGAAGGTGGTACGCCGCCTTTTGGGTCCGGGTGGAAACACCAATTTGTTACTGTTTCACCGTGTCCCGTCTACGGTGAAGCACCCTCGGTGGACCCAGTTCGTTTTACCCAGTCAGGCGACCCCCACTTACTTATTACCTTGAATGTAGGACGCATAAAACAGACAAGTATGCTTTTAGTTATATTTTATCTAAGTAAAGACAGAGAAATAGTTACAGTCACACCAGCGCTGATGGGCCCCTGATCGGCAGGAGGCCTCGAGTGCTCATCACGCAAACATTATAAAGGGATCTCGGGACACACCCATACAAGGGCGGTACACATCCAAACTGTGACATCAGCAGGGAAGCTGCGTCACCTCCAGGGTGGTATCTGATAGATATGTGCCAATCTTTTGGGTCAGTGCCATCTAAGTGTGCCATGCAGTTCTGGGATAAACAGCTCGTTCCACTTGACCTTGTTGATATCCTAACATCACCAAACGTGACCAAAGTTCATGGGTCAGATTGGCCTCCTTTAGCAACTCAGCCTCACCACATCTGGGCCAAGAACTCAACATTTGACCAAAATGGTCAGTAGCGCCATTTCCCACAGGTGGGTGGTGCTGTATTGGCCAATTGGGTCGTGTCTGGGCATCATGTCAGGTCCTGTTGGAAGCAAAGGCCCAATAGGAAAGCATGTGACATCCAAAATGGGACAGAAAAGTGACATATCGCTGAAAGTCACTTGAAAATTTTAAAATGTCAAGAGGAAGTGACTGTGCGAATTTCAGATTGCTACATTAATCATAGCCGCTGCAGCAGGCGTCGAAAGTTGCCATTGTATCTCAATGGAGATTCTCCCTCTGGCCCTCAGAGTTCCGTCGTCATGGAAACTCACTGACACAGCTGCAGCGGCCAGTCTCCCGAAGTGCAGAGACTTTGTCAGACTCTGCCTCATTGAAATAGAATGGAGAACTTTGCCTCAAACAACGCTCCATATCTCCTGTTCTGTAAATGGTAGAGACATAATTTTTTCAGCGTTTAGTTCGTAACGGATAGGAGAACAAGAAAAACTATCGGTTTTTGCTAGAAATATTTTAATTTAGGCGTAAAAAATTATGATATAAAGAGGATTTTTATGAAATTTGAGAAATCCTCTACAAACGGTCCCGAACAAATCGCTGTAGCTGAAAAAGTATAAGAGATATCAAAATAATTCTTTCACTCTGAGTATCAGCAGGCTTTTGAGGACTATGGAGTTCATTTTTAGGTTTGTACAAAAATCGGTGTAGGCACAGCGACGATGTAAAAAAGTGGATGATGTGGAAGAATGAAGCTCCAAAGCGTTTTAAGGATTTTGCACATTCGCTACTCCCGAACAAATTGTTCCTGCGGAAAAACCGTAACAGTTATCCACAAAATTCCTTTTTTATGAGTGCCAGAAGGGTCGGGACATTCATGTGTGAAAGTCTCATGCCTGTACATAAAACGGTTTAGGAGTAGCGACGATGTAGAAAAGTGCCTCATTTGGGGAGATTGAAGTCTGATCCTGTTTTAGCATTTTCCCAAAACGCTACTCCCGAACAAATTGTTCCTGCGGCAAAACCGTAACATTTATCGACAAAATTTCTCTTTTGTGAGCGCCAGAAGGGTCAGGACATGAATGTGTGAAAGTCTCTTGCCTGTACATGAAACGGTTTAGGAGTAGTGACGATGTAAATACATGTGGTTTTGGATTTCCAGGTGTCATTTTTGAAAACCGCTCCATAGGAAATGAATGGGGAAGGTTTCGGGTTAGTGTCGCTCTGAGGTGATTTGCGAAAAATCTATAAATCCCACACCAATGATGGTTACATTTTCCGAATCCAGACAAAAATTCCTACGTTTTGATGTATAATTTATGTGGATAGGTTGAAAATTGAGCGAGTGAGAAGAAGTTGTTCGGAGAAGAAGAATTTGTTGAATTTCTAGAGTGCGCACTCTAACAGAGGCTCCTTGACAACCATAGCAACGCATGTTATTTGCTGAATTTCTTGAAAAGCCAAAATTATTTTAAGGAGGTACTATATGAAAATGGTAAAAGATATGAAAAAGCTGAACTATACCATAATAGCTGAAAGATATCACTACATTTTAAAAGTTGAATGGCGTTTCTAGCTGAAAGTAGGCTGAAGCAGTAAGCTGTCAAAAAGCTGAAATATTTGAAGAATTTGAAGGATTCTCCATTCATTTGAATGAGAGCAAAAAAGTTACAAAAAGTTGAATATTTTAAATATTATAAAAGTTATAATTACCAAAAGTCTTAGCAGTAATGTCCTGAAGGAGCTGAACGTTTTGATACCAGAATGGTTGAAATCGGTTGAAAAATGCGGAACTAGTTAGAAGTCGAAAAACGTACGGAATAATAATAATAATAAAAATACAGAAAAACAGGAAAACAATAAGTGAGAATGCTGTATAGCATTCTCACTTGATAAATGAATAATATTGTAAGAAAATCACTCGGAGTAATGTCTGCTTAAAGTTTTTCAAGGATGAACTAAACACATGAGAACAAGAACTAGATACTTGTTAAAGGGTTGATTTACTTGGGGAACACTACTTAAAGTTTGTTGCCAACCGCCATAAAACTCCACAAGAAGAAGAAGAAGAAGAAGAAGAAGAAGTGGACTGTCTCGTACAACATACTGCCGATATGAATGAGCGGTTCACTCAACTACAGAATTCGGTAACCTGCAGGTTGCTGTCCATAGAGGACATGTTGGCGGCTTTGCAGTCGAACAACTGTGCGGTAGAGACTAACTCCAAGAAGAGAAGACGGGTGCACAATCCCAAGCTTGCGGTAAGAATATGTTCGGTGACTGCTAGCTAAGCTAAAAATAGCCTAGCCTAAAGCTAAATCTAAGAGTAGCCTAGTAGCCTTGCAAAAGAACAAGCTTTATTAAAGTGTTTTTTTTTTTTTTGTCATTTACAGGAAGCAGTACGCCGTCTTCACAACTCGGAGAGAAATTGCAGGGACTATGAACCGGAGCAAGGCGGTGACCTCCTATTTGCTCTGAGCAATATCTGCAAGTCCAGATTTACACGATGTTGATAAAGACGACATTGTGTGTAAGTGACTTGTTTTTACTGTTTCTCCTTCCTTGTTTAATGTTACTGTGACTTGCGTTTGATTTTTATTCATACCACTCTCATTTAATTGTTTTCCAGCCGCCTGTAAAACCTATTATGAGACGGTACGCAGGAGCTTTAGATATGCCCAGCCAGAAAACTCGTTGCGGGCGGAAGCTGCCAAGAGTTCAGCTCGGAGTCGAGCGAGAACAAAGAGGGTAAGACTTTATTTGGTGAATATTTTTCAGGTGCATTGATAGTGTTGTGTCCATACGCAGTGCATCCCATCGCAAAATACTGATTCATTGGTTTTTTTGTTTTTTTACAGCTGCTATAATAGAGGCAGAGTGTGCTAGCGGATGACGAGGTGGAACTCTGGAAGTCCGCCACCGTGGACCTCATGTGTGACGAAGAAGATGGCGTTGTTGGCGGGGTCTCTGGATGGATTGTACGGCCGCCGTCATTTCGTAGGCCGGATCTCTCTGAACTCTGTGTGAAACTGCAGTCCCGGTTAGAGGCGACGCCGAAGTACAAAGCCATGCACAGCAGGCGTCTGCACAACGGACCTGCCTCGGAAAGAACGCCGCCAGTTACCTACAACCCCGAGGAGGCAAACGGACAGTTCACGGAGTTGTAGTTTTTGGATACCCCTGTGTGGGCAGATCCTTGCGTTGTATATAGTTGTGTTTGTTTTAATAAAGCTCTTTCTTTGCATAAACATCTTCCTGGCAAATGTTCATTTCCTCCATAAATTCATTCATGTCCTTGATGGTAGCTTAATAATAGTGTAGTAGCCTACATAGGATAACATGAATATACAGCATAATATATATATATATATATATATATATATATAAATAATGTGGTGGTGGTTTTGCTGCCAATCACAAGTGATTTTACTTGTTTGAAAGTAGTGGTTTCATCCAATACTGAGTAAGGTTATTCAAGCCAGGCCTAGCCAGCCGCGCTGTTTCGCTGCATTCATATGCTAATTAGGGCCATTAGCACTCTGAAAGTTCTCCACATACGTCATTGTCCGGTTCCGACAATTTGTGGCACTGACAAACGGCGACAAGTGCGGGTTGCAAAGTGTCGTCAACTGCCGAAAATTAGGGAGATCTGCGGTCGTTTACGGGGACGAAAATCTCAGTTTTCATGCAGTGTCAACTTAAAATTTTACCAACACATTAAAGCTTATAAATGTTGGTTTTTTACGCATTTGAGAGAAGATACTTTTTCATCACTTGCCCAAATCCCTATCTGGCAACCCGTAAAGCTACGGATCTGGTATAAAGCGACGGGGATCGTAGAAACGTTATTTTCTTTGAGTGACGTGCAGTCAGGGGGGGCAAGTGAGGGCAGGCCTCACTTGTCATCATGGAAAGAAAGAAAATATATAATAAAGATAACATAATGTAAGGTAGTGAGGTCAAGGGTCAGCAAGGTGAACCGAAGAAACTGCCCCAGACAACAGTTCCAGCTTCTGAAGACTTTTATTTGCCACAGGATTCTCTTTTTTCTGAGCTTCCAACAGTTTTATAATCAAGTGGGAACACACCTGCACTTGAGTGGACCAAACCACAATTAAACAGGGAAAAGGAAAACACACGAAAACTAAACAGAAAAACAAACATAAAACTATTAATCTAATTTACAAACTCGTCTATATAATAAAATGATCTGCAAAATAAACCATGTAATACAAGAGAAGTCAAAAAGTTACTTTAAAGAAAAAACAAAGCAATACTCCAAAAGAAACCCTCTAATTGGTAGAACCCAGCCAAACAATCAGTGACATCATAGACATCATATACGTAGACGCCCCATTGTATGCTGTCGGCCGCTAGGCCGACGTGCCTACAGGGCGGTAATCTTGGGTCAGACCACAGATCAGACATCTGCTGTCAAAATGAATAGGAGGCAGCTCAGATCTCATTTTAATCATATGTTCACAGTGATCGTGACCTTTCAGACAGATTACACATATTTATCCAGAATCAAAACTATTTATATATATATATATATATATATATATATATATATATATATATATATATATATATATATATATATATATATGCTATATATACACAGATCTACAGACAACAGCACTGATCTACATAGGAGCAAAACTATATACAGACAAGTGAGAGCAGAGGTGCCCATAACAGCATTTCAAAATGATATAATACAAACCGCAATCTGGGGGAAAAAAATCAACAAAAAACCTAATAACGCATCTTAGAATCAAATACATTACAAAATCATAGCAATTTTGTTTGTTTTTGCTGTTTAATGTACTTTTCTCTACTTCCATCCCTGCTACCCATTAGCACATATTGTGTTTATGCCGGAAAAACTGTAACTGTAAAGCATGAGGATGATCTATCATAAAATCTTACTTATGGAAGGTAATTCCCCAGGATCTGGTTCCTATTGTCATTTTATTTGCGCACCCATAAGCAGAGTAAAAGTCGGGCTTCCTGGGACAGGGCTCTGGAAGTTTGTTTACTTTCAATACAAAATCTAAATTATTTATTAAGTTAGACAATCATTTAATTAAATCAATTGGTCCCATGTAGCCCCTAAAGGGGTGACGTTTTCAGTCAGTTGATTTATCTGGAAATCGGGTGAGAATTCACCGGATTCAGAGTGTCTGAAAACATAAAGTACATTTTCCTGAATTAACTTGTATTCTGTCTGACTGCAGCTTGGTCTGACCTAAGACAGCCGCTCTGTCGGTATTCATGTCTGTGAGTGACATCATTCAGACATTTAAGCAGGAAGTACTGGGCCCCCTACCATACTCCTGCCCTGCTGCAGATCTACAAGGACAAACAATGGTGAGTAAAAAAGGAAAACAAATATGAACATACTTTGAAACCAAATAAACAAGTTCAACCAATAATCCAGTAGTAGCTTTAACCTAAACATAGATGGAAACTGCAACCTAATGCCAACACAAACAAACCTGGGATAGTAAGTGGAGCAGAGCTGCAAACTAATGTTTAAATTTAAGCAATATGGCCAGCTACAGAAAGTAAATGAATCAGAAATAAGAATAAGGGACAAATGGTGAACACAAACTGAACCATTTTGTCACACATAATACAAATTGTGATTCACTCAGTCATTTGTAATAAAAGTTATTTTTGTTATCTAATTTCCTCATTTTTGATCATATTTTCTTTAAAATCGCAGACTTTTCGCTATTTTCCATGTAAATCCTTGGTGGCGCTTGATAGTGAAGCCGGTGAGGCCGCAGCGAGCTTGGCTTCCTCTGAAATCCCATGTTAACTGCGCTGGCTTCTATTCTGTGAATGCATCTTCCTGTCTCTAGATCATAAATTAATTTAACTGATTTTCCACAATTTAATGAATGTGGATTACGAATTGTGTTTTGGTCATCAAACTTAGTGCAGGTAACATGTTTTCGTGCTGCTGCGCGATCATAACCGGCAAAGAACTGGTTGTAGGTATGCCGGCAGTTCCTTGGCCTCTAGGCAGAGGTCGCTCAAGGGGCACCGCTCATGATCCCAAAACTTTTTTTGTGTCCCAAAAGTTATGGATGTATTATTAGCGAGTTTTGCTAAACAAGTAAAGCACTAAAAAGACTCTAAACATACAGCTGGAACAAGACTGATCAGGGAAGGCTTTCTTCCCTGGCAGTGAGCTCCATTGAGACTGAGAGACTTTTAAAACTGAAGAAGATAAAGAGAACTTTTACCGGAAAGTGACCGATATTTTTGTGCAGAAAGAGCACTTCATTTCTAAGTAGAGGTAAGACAGCGATAATTACTCATGTTTTGTTTTTGTAATGAAATGTGCGTAGTGTGTTATAGTTTTTAAATGTGTTACAAATGCAGAAATCCATCATAACTTATAAATTGTTACCAATCAAATGACAAATAATTTAGTTTTATTTTTTTCATCAAAGAATCAATATTTTACCATGTCTCTTGGTTATTTGATTTGGCTCAATCAGTCTCCTTCAGGACTTTGCAATGAGTCTACTCTGTAGAGTGGATATATTTGTAAATCTGACTCTGATGACGTCAGTGCCTCACCAGCTATGAACCCTACCACACACTGTTTTCTTTGCGTTGGCCAAGTACACTGAACACATTCTCCTTTCGATACGGATAACTTGGTATGTATCTTCTTTATTTTTTTTAACATTTTGCATTATGTTGTCATGTTATAATACATGAGTTTTATGGTGCAATGTACAAAAGTCAAGTATGTCGGTGCTATGCTACACATAGGCTAACGCTAGTGGGTTTCTTTTAAATATGTGATCTAGGATCACATATTGGATGGGAAGGAAAACGTGTTCAAACTTTGAAAATAAAGTCCAGTTGGTTTGTTTTTTAACCCTTTTTTAAAAAGGATATGTCCGTCTGTATTTTTAGTGGACCAAAAACTATCAAGGATGAGAGGTGTTCAGAAAGGGTTAAATAAGACTTTAGTTCTACATAGGGGTTTGATCCTTCAAGGATTTGGGCTCATCTGAACATTAACTGAGCACAAAATGACTTGCAGAGAGACAACAAATGCTGATTTAATTGAAGTGGGGAAAACTTAACTGATCACACAATGGAGTAGTAACACAACAAAGCAGAAAACATTAGAAAACATGAACAAAAAATAACTTGCCACAAAAAAGCGAATCTTTCGGTGACTAGCAACATCTTTAAACATGTTCCCCTGTTGAGTCCTTCTGTAAAAGTAGGTATCAATTTTACAATGGTTTCCAATATCTCCAGGTGGTCTCTTGTCTGCATTACGTATATATATAAAAAAAAAAACTTTGAAAACAAAACAAGTATACATAGACAATTCATACAAATATTAAACTGGACACCCATAACAATATTTGTCCTGATGCAATACCCTACATTAAAGTTATGTTGTGTCGTCTATAAATAGTGTTAGGGAATAATAACCAATACTAAGATTGTGTGATTATAACAGTATCCATCACAGTACTATGAAAATTACTATAATTGAACAATGAAATATGACTAATTTAGTATTTTAAAACTGATGTACATGGAATGTGTTTTTTGTAGGTTGTGATCCAGTGGCTGCAAACTCACAATCTTTGCCTCTACCAAGCCGAGATGATGCTCATGAATAATGCCAAGGAAAAAGAGGGGTAAAAAACGATTGTGGGTGCACACCTATATATACTGCAGTCATTATAGAAAACCTACTGGCTCAACCCCCCCCCCCCCTTCCCTCATTTTTATTTTATTTCCAGACTTCAGAAAGTCCAAGAAAAGCAAGCCACAGAAAAGTTGAACAGAAAAGGTTTATTTAACAAAAAAGGTATTTGAATGTAAGCTGTTTTTGTCAAATGTAAAAGGAAATATGATCCCTTAATGTAGACTAAAGTAGCAATCTGTAACAACAGGTAACAGTGTACACTGATCCACCTTATTTAAAACAGAAATACGGAGACAATGAGTTCACGTTTTTTTGTGCGAGACCTCCGGTCGGTCACTTCCTGTCCCTGTTTAGCTGGCTGAAAAGCGACTTATGCATTTACTTCGTACCAAATTACTCGTCCTTATGATTTTGAGGAAGACCGGGAGCATTTGTCCAGTTACAGGCTGTCCTAATAACTGGTGTAAAAGAAAAGTTTGCGTGGAGCAGGAGTGTTTTAAACATCAACCATGTACAAGAGCTGTGGATGCGAGGCGCCCTATTTCCTTTAACACTGATACATCAATAGCTTTGAGACCACACATTACCTTGGTACAATTTAAAAATTCTAGCGTAAACATGGAGGTTCGCCTCGGTAAACCTCATCACTTGGTGCCATCTGCACCAAGTGATGACACAAAATGGTTAAACATGTCCTTGTGCGTCAGGGGTGGACTGGGACAAAAAATCGGCCCTGGCATTTTGGATAAGACTGGCCCACCACATTGTCATGGTTCCTAAACAGGCGCGCTTGGCCTCCCCTGGGATTGCGCAATCCCATGTTAACTGCACTGGCTTCCATTCTGTAAATTCATAATCCTGTCTCTAGATCATAAATTCAATTGTTCAAACAGTTATGAGCTGATTTACCACAATTTAATATATGTGGATTACGAATTGTGTTTTGGTCATTAAACTGTGTGCAGGTAACATGTTTTCGTGCTGCTGCGCAAACATAAAAGCAAAGAGCTGGTTGTAGGTGAGGCCTGCAGTTCCTTGGCCTCTAGGCAGGGGGCGCTCAAGGGGCACCGCTCCTGATCCTAAAACTGTAGAGTAACAGCAAGTTATGGATGTTTTATTAGAGAGTTTTGCTAAACAAGTAAAGCACTAAAAAGACTCTAAACATCCAGCTGGAACAGGACTGATGAAGGAAGGCTTTCCTCCCTGGCAGTGAGCTCCACTGAGACTGAGAGACTTTTAAAACTGAAGAAGATAAAGAGAACTTTTACCGGAAAATTATGATATTTTTGTTCAGAAAGAGCGCCGCATGGACTTAATTTATAAGTAGAGGTAAGACAGCGATAATTATTCATGTTTTGTTTCTGTAATGAAATGTGCTTAATGTGGGTTATAGTTTTAGAATGTATTACAAATGCAGAAATCCATCATAACTCATAAACTGTTACCAATCAAATGACAAATAATTTAGTTTTATTTTTTCATCAAAGAATCAATATTTTTCCATGTATCTTGGTGAATTAATTTGGCTCAATCAGTCTCCTTCAGCACTTTGCAACGAGTCTATTCTGTACAGTGTATATATTTGTAAATCTGACTTATGACGTCAGTGCCTCACCAGCTATGAACCCTACCGCACGTCACTGACTACAACCACCACCATATTTTACATCAAACGCCGGGGCAGATGATGGGCCTGCTGTTGGGAACATGTCAGTCAGTTTGACACATTTCGCAGCAGTCGTTTGAAGAACTCGTTTCTTTTTTTCGTGCAGTTTCTCTGCGCCTCCCTTGCGTTTCTTATCCATTACTACTGTGAACACCGCTGCACAAAGTTCCACATGGAGCGTGAAGGTGTTTTTCTCCTTTATGATTGGCCTAGCCCTTTAGACTGTCAGGAATGATAACCAATGGGCTGCAGTAGCCTGTGGTAAGGGCTGGATGATCGGAACAGACTCTTGCGCTGCTGATTTTATTTTTCTTCATGCATTATGCAAATATAACGAGGCAGATATATATATAATAATAATAATAATAATAATAACAATAATAATAATAATAATACATATTATTAATATACATGTCGGGTCTGCCGGCCCAAACAGCACGTCGGCCCACCGGGCATTTGCCCGCTACGCCCGATTACCAGTCCATGCCTGTCGTGCGTTATATGATGCCACTTCTTCATGTCTTCTCAGTCATGAATAGTTTGAGGCTGTGGCACTGACCTGCCACTTTGTTCGCTCAGCAATTTTTAAAAATGTTGCTACAACAGTTTATCATTTCAGTCAAGCTGAGACGGAAGTGCCGCACAAAAAAACGGAAGTTGGACCCATAGTTACTTCTGAGTTTGAAAATAAGGTGAATATGATACCCTCACTAATCTCCTATCATTTGCTGCAGGGAAGCTCTATCATTGTCCATACTGAGGCTGCAGTTGACTAGTGCAAAGTTAGCTTTGCACAAGTCAGCTGCTGGTGTTACTCTTCCTCGCTCCTGCCACTAGGCTGTCACGTCGACTCCCACATCCACTGCCGTCGTTTAGGGAGCGGCCAGAGCCGGTTCTCTGCAAAATACTTAGTTATATTGTCGCTAGACAGCTTGTTTTTTTGAAACTGTGATGCTATTGCCAAACAAACATTTACGTGATGGAATGAAGCAGTTAATTCATGTAGCCAGTGGCACCAGCCACCCCTGGCTACCTAGTGGCACATGTCACTGGCTGCCCCTGGCCGCCTAGTGGCAGGTGCCACAAGGTGGCCCTGTCACAAAAATACTGTTTTAAAACCATGATGTTATTGCTTATTAACATGTGTAAAACCTTTATTGAAGTGGCTGCATTTACTTTGGAAGCAGTGGCCTAAATAGTATGTATTTAACATGCTGTAAGGAAAGAGGCATTCCACATGCACTTGGTTACACAGAACTGATAGTTAATATGAATTCTCACACAGAAAATGATAACTCAAATACATCGTCATTCTGAAAGCACCTGGCCTTGAGGATGTCAGAGTACACTGGGAGATGACATTGTTCCACAGGATACTGGAACTTGAGTGCTGTTGGCCCCCCCACCCTCTTCAAATCTGACGAAATTGGTGTCAAACGTTTGTGCTACGTTTGTGCTAGTTTGTGCAGCAAAAATTTTCGTTTGTGCCGCTATCATTTTAAAGATATAAACAAATGTTTTTAGAGGTCATCAGAGGTCAACCAGCCTCCCCACCTTCTTCAAATTAGACGAAATTGATGTCAATCAACTCGACTCTGTTTGTGCTGGTTTGTGCAGCAAAAATTTTCGTTTGTGCTGCTTTCGTTTTGAAGATATTAATGAAAAGGTAAAGGTCAAAAAGTCAACCAGCCCCCCCACCTTCTTCAAATTAGAGAAGATTGGTGTCAAATGTTTGTGCTACGTTTGTGCTGGTTTGTGCAGCAAAAATGTTCGTTTGTGTCGCTATCATTTTAAAGATATAAAGAAATGTTTTTAGAGGTCATCAAAGGTCAACCAGCCACCCCACCTTCTTCAAATCAGACGAAATGGGTGTCAATTAACTCGACTCCATTTGTGCTAGTTTGTACAGCAAAAATTTTTGTTTGTGCCGCTTTCATTTTAAAGGAGAAGTCCGGTCAACGAGGAAAAATCAGGGGATCATTAGCTATACCTAAAATGAAACGTTTGTGGTGATTTAATGAATTTAGGGTTAATCAATAAGAAAATAAAAGCATAAATTGTCTTCTCAATCACTGTATATGGGCAATAATGGCGGATTGATACGACACACTCTGAAAGGATGCTCACTGTTGTGAAGCCCTCTTATTTTATGTGACTTCGGTCTAATTTTTTTACAGTTGCTTGTAAATTTCATGAGTTGCAGGTTACAGGTTTTTTTGGGCCTGTTTCTGAAAATGAAGTTGCTTGTTTTGGCTCTAAACTAAGTGACGTTGAAATATCCCTCCGCCTCATAACACGCTGCAGCTCATCCTGACAGGAGCAGAGTGAACTCAGAAGGAGCCAATCTGCCCGTATTTTCTGCAGTTTACGGTTGCAATAACTGATGATAACTGCTGAAAGTAGATTAGGCGGTGCAGATCACCATTTTGAGCAGAGATTGGTTCTAAAGATGAGATTTTACTCCCTGATAACATTGCAGAACCCAACCCATAAACCGTATTTAATGCTTATTTGTTGTCTTTTTATGTCTCTAAAATGTAAAATTAGTATTAATTTAAATTGAAATGCTTAATATCATGTCTATCTTTGTATAAGGGGTTAAAAAATAGTTTGGCATGAAAATGGATATTTACTTACAAGGGGACAGATAGGGCATTGGGACTTGCTCTACAACCGATACCGCAACCTGACGTCACAAACTGGGAGGAGGCAGTACTGTTCTTCACCAAGGTGGGTGCCCCCATAAAAGGACCGTAAAATGAAAATGACTCTTAATTAAAAAGCTTATCATTTATTGAACAGTATGTAATATTCTTATATTTACAGTACTTTCAGCAGTTTAAATTCTGATTTTGACCGGCGGGGAAGAGCAGACTAAGGGGGGTTTAAGTAGAGGTGTTGGCAGGTGTACTGAGTCCTGGATAATTAGAAACGACAGGTGGAACTAACGAGGAGGTGGAGTGTGAGCTGGGCTGCATGAGAGGTGAAAGTTCTAAAAAGTTTATGGGGAGACAGGGAGGTCATAAACTGCCTCAAGTACTCAGCACTACTATCATTTTAATGCTATTAATAGGTTGTAGAGGTCATCAAAGGTCAGTAAACATCTGTTCATGCTGAAAATGTGAATTTCATACAAATTATAAGTTGCTAACCTATGAATAACAATAATTTAATTTTAACCTGGAAAAAAATGATAGCGGCACAAACGTAAATTTTTGCTGCACAAACCAGCACAAACGTAGCACAAACGTTTGACACCAATTTTGTCTAATTTGAAGAAGGTGGGGGGGGGGGGCTGGTTGACCTTTGGACCTTTTCCTTTTCATTAATATCTTCAAAACGAAAGCAGCACAAACGAAAATTTTTGCTGCACAAACCAGCACAAACGGAGTCGAGTTGATTGACATCAATTTCGTCTGATTTGAAGAAGGTGGGGGGGCTGGTTGACCTCTGATGACCTCTAAAAACATTTGTTTATATCTTTAAAATGATAGCGGCACAAACGAAAATTTTTGCTGCACAAACCAGCACAAACGTAGCACAAACGTTTGACACCAATTTCGTCAGATTTGAAGAGGGTGGGGGGGCCAACAGCACTCAAGTTCCAGTATCCTGTGGAACGATGTCATCTCCCAGTGTACTCTGACATCCTCAAGGCCAGGTGCTTTCAGAATGACGATGTATTTGAGTTATCATTTTCTGTGTGAGAATTCATATTAACTATCAGTTCTGTGTAACCAAGTGCATGTGGAATGCCTCTTTCCTTACAGCATGTTAAATACATACTATTTAGGCCACTGCTTCCAAAGTAAATGCAGCCACTTCAATAAAGGTTTTACACATGTTAATAAGCAATAACATCATGGTTTTAAAACAGTATTTTTGTGACAGGGCCACCTTGTGGCACCTGCCACTAGGCGGCCAGGGGCAGCCAGTGACATGTGCCACTAGGTAGCCAGGGGTGGCTGGTGCCACTGGCTGCATGAATTAACTGCTTCATTCCATCACGTAAATGTTTGTTTGGCAATAGCATCACAGTTTCAAAAAAAACAAGCTGTCTAGCGACAATATAACTAAGTATTTTGCAGAGAACCGGCTCTGGCCGCTCCCTAAACGACGGCAGTGGATGTGGGAGTCGACGTGACAGCCTAGTGGCAGCTGCCACTGGCCACTTATTGTCAGATGAACAGCTTCGTTCCATCAAATAAATGTCACATTATGAAGGGTTTAATACAGTTCGTTAAGCAATAACATCACAGTTTCGAAAAAAATAATCTGTCTGTCGACAATATAACTGAGTCTATTGCCGAAAACCGGCTCTGGCCGCCCTCTAAACGGCGGCAGTGGACGTGGGAGCCGATGTGGCAGCCTAATGTGTGCTTCTGTGCTTGTTTGTCTCTCTTGTTGTGTCTCTGCTCCGTCTTCTGTAATCCCCAGTCGGTCGAGGCAGATGACCGTTCATACTGAGCCCGGTTCTGCTGGAGGTTTTTCCTTCCTGCTAATGGGTGGTTTTTCTTTTCACTGTCGCTTCATGCTTGCTCAGTATGAGGGATTGCTGCAAAGCCATAGACAATGCAGACAACTCTCCCTGTAGCTCTACGCTTCTCCAGGAGTGAATGGTGCTCGTCAGAACTTTGAAGCAATCAACTGGTTCCCTTATATAGGAAATTTTTGACCAGTCTGTATAATATGATTGATTTTGACTTTGTAAAGTGCCTCGAGATGACATGTTTCATGAATTGGCACTATATAAATAAAACTGAATTGAATTAAATTGAAAAATAGTGGCAGGAGCGCCACTCTGTCACTCTACAGGCACCTGCCACTAGAGCAGGGGTGGCCAACTCCGGTCCTCGAGAGCCGGTGTCCTGAAACTTTTAGAGGTTTCCCTGGCCCCACACGCCTGAATCAAATAGCACAATTAGCTCCTCAGTATGCAGTCAGGTTCTTCAGAGTCCTGCTAATTAACTGATTATTTGACTCAGGCGTGTCAAACCAGGGACACATCTAAAGGTTGCAGGACACCGGCTTTCGAGGACCGGTGTTGGCCACTCCTGCACTAGAGACTGTCACCTGCCATTAGGGTGACAGTCTCTAGTGGCATCTGCCAGTACTACGCCGTGGCAGCCCGACCTGTCACCGGAAGTGCCAGAACGACCTGCCAGTGCCACAAATTGACCTCGGCCTTGCTGCAAATAACATTAGTTTGACTGAAATGATAAACTGTCGCGGCAACATTGTCAAAAACTGCAGAGCGATCGAAGTGGCAAGTCAGTGCCACAGCCTCAAACTATTAATGACTGAGAGGATGGTACAAAGAAGTTTCCTCATATAACGAACGAGGACATTTTAACCTGTTTGTGTCGTCACTTGGTACGGACTGCTCTGCAGTGCGACTTTACCGAAGCGAACCTCCGCAGTGGAAAAGTTGGATCGGTGTTAATAAATATCAACATGGATGACCTGGTATTCATGGAGGCTGATGTCCGTTCAAGCCAAAGCAAGTCTGACGTTCACTCTGCTGGATCCTGACTGCATCAACCAGCACTACCGAGGCGGCCGGAGCGCTCTGATGCTGCAGCTCCAGGGGAAGTTCTTCAGTCAGACAGCGGCGACTTATGGAAGGTAGGCTATGAATGGTCTCATTCTAGACATACTAGCTGTTGCCTCGTTGTGATTACATTGCTGGTCAGTTAATTTTGTAATGTTTGGGATTTAACTAATGTTATAAGAGGATATCAAAACATTCTGCCCACTTCATGTTTAGGCTTGAAATTTAAAATGTAAATGTATAGTTTATGTTGTCACTATAAACTATCCATATATTTTATGTATGACACCAGGACTGTAATATAAAAAGTAACCGTTTCTTTAACTTTTTTAAAAGGTGCAGTTTGCCGTGGCCAAAGGTCTGACTGGATTGTCCTGTACAGATGAGCAGCGCCGTCCCCAAAAGGCTGAATAATGGATGTTTCCTGCACCACAAATAATTAAATGGCCTACAAATATACTACATATGTGAAATGTACATAAGATACAATTTAGTTCTTTACATGTGCTAAGTCAACATCCACTTGATAAAAATATGAATAAATGCAAATTTCTTCCTTTTTTTAACCTTAGAGTAGCCATCGATCTATCAGTACTATCTTTGGTGTGTCAGTCATATAATTGAACCAATAATATCAACGACTGAAGGCAACATGCTAGCCAATCACAGCTGGAGAGGGGCGGGTCGCTGGGTCATACGTTCATAGTCTTCAGAGATGCTGCGGCTCGGCTGTGGTCCCCGTTGGTGTCGGTAGAGTGGGATGGATATTCAGTCTGATTACCAAACAATTACAAGAAGAGACAAAGAAGCAAACGAGAGCGAGCTGGAAGCAGAGCTATTCATTTCTGTTTGAAATGTCAGCATTGAAGTCAACACAGGAGTAAACATTCACACTAGGAGGGTTAGCTAGGACAGCTAGCAGCACAAGGAGCAGAACCAAGCAGGAAAACTGCCAAACTGAAGAAACCTGGGTTACCTGCAGGCAGAATGGAACTCTGCTTTGTTCTGATCCTTGTTCTCCTAGCTGCTGTAATTACAGAACCTCTGCTAGTATGAATTTTTACTTCAGTATTCAGCCTGACACCAGCGTTCATGTTTATCAGTGTGTAAAACAAGCCCAAATCTCAAACTCTCATGTTGTAATAGCATACAACCATTAAACACAATCAGAACATGCCATTAGTACACTGCTGCACTGAAGCAAAGAAAAAAACTTTGCGCATACGGGCTCCGCACAAAATTTAAATCAGGCAACCAAATAACACACAAGATCACTTTAACAATTATGATATATCAACTGGAAAGTAAACAAAAAAAAACTTTTATCAATAGCTTCCCAACATGAGCTGTAAGTCTACCTCAATATAAAGTTCACTTATCTTACAGAACTCAAACATTTCTCTTTCACAGCCATGAAATATTTTTAAGTTGATCAGTAGAACTCAACGCCTCTTGGCGTTGACCAATACAATTTCATAGTGACACTTGATTAACCATTATTCTCTTCTTGTTTTATTATAACAATCAATATTCATTATAACTATTATTCATTGATGATGTCAGATTCGACTTAATTAAAAAATAAATTGACCAGTAAAATGAGTTCAAGGAGATGGCATTTTATCTCAAGTGCCTTGAGATGACATGTTTCATGATTTGGCGCTATATAAATAAAATTTAATTGAATTGAATTAAAATGGTTTTAGTTTTCTTCCAGACAACTATTTTGATATATTTTGTTAGTAAATCTTTTTAAAAGCCCAACAAATGTTATGAAAAGCTTCCCAAATCTTTGCAACCTGCCCATAAGTTATTTTTGTTCCAGCTCAATGTGTTCAAAAGAAACTGATAGAATTATTTTTACCATTTACTATTTTTACTATTTTCTATCTTACTATTTTACTATTATCTACTAAGTTCATTGCATTTATTACGTATATACTCTTTACTACTAAGAAGTTTTAAGGTTTTATTACAGTGTATTTTATATGCCCGATCTCTCTTTACTTTAGTTTATTGTTCATTAGGTTTATTATGTTAATCATATATTTGCTGGAATATATAGACCAGTGTTTGGGAAGCATAAAGCACTGGTCGCATCAATTTTAGTTTCCATTGCAGTGTTTACTGCTATTCTGGTGTTGTGTGGTTGTTGTTTTATTCCCTGTCTGCATTCTTTGTTGAATCGTCTCATCACTACAGCAATTTCACCCATGGAGGACAAAATGGCACAGATGTATCCCCTATTAGCCCACGATGACAATGATGAAAACAGCGATGAGGAGCCAGGTACCTTTTATCCAACTCACTTTCCTGACATATTTTAATTATGAAGTATACACACATGAATCCCTGCTGTAAATTGAACCCTGAATGTATAATGTATTTACCTTCATAAAATGACCTTCCAGCTGAAAATCTAACGAAGTGGCTGCCTGAAGTGACGTGAGAAAAAGAGTTTATACATAATAAACAGGGGGAAAATTATAGAATTATTTTTACTATTTACTATTTTTACTATTTTCTATCTTACTATTTTACTAATATCTACTAAGTTCATTGCATTTATTACGTATATACTCTTTACTACTAAGTGTCATGGTTGAGTTTTGGTTTGGCTTTGTTTTTCTGTTATTTTCATTTTTTCATCTCTTTTGGGTTAGGTTTGACTTTATTATTCATCAGTTATTTTCTGTCATTTTTCACTTCACCTCCTCAGCAGTCAGTCACACCTGTTATCATTTACCAGTCAATTAGCCAGATCCTTGTTCCACCTGTGTAGTGCTCTATTTAAACCTCCCTCTGCCTTCAGTTCAGCACTGGGCCGTCATCATTCCACACCTCTCCATGCCAGTCCCCGTTTTACCTTGGAAGCTTTGTTTTGCTCCTGTTGTTAAGGTTAGTCCTGTCAGTCACTCTAAAGACTGTTTGTTCCTGGAAAGGCTCTGCTCTGTGCCCTGGTGTCTCTCAAGTTCTGCTAACCTGACTAGCCGCCCTGGTGAAGCTCTGCTCAGTGCCCTGGTGTCTCTCAAGTTCTGCTAACCTGACTAGCCGCACTGGAGAAGCTCAGCTCTGTGCCCTGGTGTCTCTCAAGTTCTGCTAACCTGACTAGCCGCCCTGGTGAAGCTCAGCTCTGTGCCCTGGTGTCTCCAATGAACGGCTAACCTGAGTGCTATGAGGCCTGCTAGCCGAGCAGCACCTTGCAAGTGTGGACTCTCTGTCTCCGGGCCGTCAGCTCCTGCCATCACATTCATCCCTGACCTTCTGCAGTCCTGAACCTCCGGTCTTCATCATTCACCACCCAGCATACTTCCTTCAATAAAGACTCAAACTTTTAGTCCCGTGTGTGCGTCCTGAGTACATCAGTAAACAAAACCTTGACACTAAGAAGTTTTAAGGTTTTATTACAGTGTATTTTATATGCCCGATCTCTCTTTACTTTAGTTTATTGTTCATTAGGTTTATTATGTTAATCATATATTTGCTGGAATATATAGACCAGTGGTTACTATTTCATTTTACTATGTATGTGTATTGATTTACTCTGTCTCTCTTATCGTTGCAGAAAGCCTGCAGAAAGCATAATAAGTGTTTTTCTAAATATGTCTGAATCTGTGATGAACTGTATTCAGCCATCTGGAGTGCTTATGTATAAATGTACTGTGTGAACTGCTTAGTATTATCTCTGTGTTTCCAAGGTCACAGAGTGTTTTGCTTATCCCTACCCTTTAGCTTGACAAATGTAACCAGGGTTTCCCTAATAAAAGCAAGGAGGGAACAGAGTGTCTTCAGAGCGAGTTTGGAGATCTGTATTAAGCATCTCAGCTCCTCTCCTTGCAAGATTTATGAAAACTAACCTCATTGTTGTCTCTCCTTCTTGTGTTGTTAATGAATGTTTTAGGTGTTTGAACCTGACATTTAATTGGTCCTTCGAGCCGGATCCCAATACACCAGATGATTCCTGTGGGTGAGGTGAACCGGGTAAAAGTCAGTGGCCACTGCATTCAGATCCTTTTCCAAGGGCCTAGTCCATCTCGCCTCCGGGTTTCTGACTGTTGACGGGAAGTCCGAGGGAGGATTGACAGCAGTGGTGAGTGGAGTTTATTTAAAGGAATGAATGAGAAATTGAGGGGTATTGCGCATAGAAGGGATAACGGAGTCCGAGAAAGTCCGTGATAACAAACCCTATCATCCTTGGCACTGATAGGTACACTAAGGGGTAACAGAGCCCAAAAAGTCTGTGTAGAGAAAAAAACAAAATAGGATAACGGCGTCCAGATAATAGGCCGTGTAATTCGAGGATAGGGCGGCAGTGTCCTACAAAATTAAAGTCTGCATTGTGTGTTTGTGTGTATGACTGGAAAATTAAATACCACTAGGTATTTTCTTTTTATTTAAAAACAGTGGGATTGTAAGTAACAAGCCTTTGTGGAGGTCTAGCAAGAATTCTCCACTCGAAAGAGTTGAAGTGAGAATTACCACAACAGGTATTTCTATTGTTACCCCACAGTGTAAAACTCCCAGCTTATAGAACACCCTATGTGTTACAGTACTGGATCAAATTCATAAAAATGGGAAAGGGACAAAGTAAACCGTTGGGACAACTCCAAAGTAAAGACTGGAAATTCATTGAACAGCAGGACCCTGATAAAATAAAACATTTAGCTACATGGGTAAAAGAATACGGGTTTGAGGGGTGATTAAATTCACAAAAAATAGCCAAACTCCAAGAAGCTATAATTCATAAAACTAATGGTAATCCAAAACACTGCATGAAAAGTGTGATTTCCGTCACTATGCGGCACTGTAGATTGTCGTGGAAGTTCAGGTTAACGGCTGTTCACGGTAATTTGCAGTCAACACCGAAAACTGCCATGAATTGTCAGAAATTGACGTGGCAGTTGTCCCCCCATGACCCCCCTCCTCCTAATTCTAGGGGAGGCTTTAACATGTAAATGAAAATGCTGTGAGCTATACAAACGCAAATCAGTGTTGCAGGGGGAAGTTTCGCCTTTAGCAAGACAGAGCCACATTTCACAGACTTGATGCACAGAAGAAGTGATGTGATGGCATTGTCAGAAATCTTGAAGGTTGATTGCCATGACAAAAGCATCATGGCCAGAAGTTTCATCAACAAGTCTCCTGGTTTTTCACTTGTGGACTGATCACTTCGTAAAATGTGTTATTTAGTTAGAAGTTATAAATTTACTGAAGGCTGTGGCTGGAAATAATTGGGGTGCAGATAGACAATCATTATTAAACATATATAAGGCTCTCATGAGATCAATAATACATTATGGCAGTTTTATTTATGGAGCAGCAGCTAAAACAACATTACAAAGAATAGATTACAAAGTAGGGCTTAACGTATATGCACAGGAGCAGTGAAAACAACACCTATCAACACTCTTTTAATAGAGACTGGAGAAACTCCACTGGAATTCAGAAGAATGAAATTAGGTTTAGTATATTGGATGAAAATTAAAAGTAGTATGGATGAAAATGTAACTTCAACAATTTTACAAACTTGTTGGGAATAAAAGGACATGCCAAGAATGGTGTCTTAAAGGATAATTGGGAAATAAAGGAAATATAAAGGATATTTATAGATTAAGGAAAGCATTATTTATTATCTTCAGAATACAAAATTAACAAATAGAATTTAATAGATGTAAAACAGTGTTGCTACACACTCATTAACAGTAGGTGGCGGTATGCACCTTAAAGTTGCTTGCGATCCGCCATGATAGAAGAGAAGAAGAAGACGAAGAAGAAGAAGACTTTTGACTTTTAACGAAACTTTAATTACAAAAGGCCAAACAATTAAACAATTGAGTTAAAACCAAGTGTCATTTACATAAAATTCTTAAATAAGAAGCTTGTTAAATTGAAGTTCTTTTCTTTCAGACACTTCACATAAAATCTTTTTAAAACCCCACAACTGCATAAAATCCTCCATGTTCTGCGTGGCTCTGTGGAAGTGAAACTCCAGCCTAATTCTAGCTTTAACGTTGCACTTCCACAGAGCCACAGCATCAAGGTGAGGTCCTCCCTGCAGTCTGTCTCTACGGGACAAATAAATAGCCATCTTTGCCTCACTGATTAAGAAGTTTAAAAGTCTGGCCTTTGCCTTATTATTTTTATTTTGGCACACTCCTTCAATAAATAAAGAAGTAGTAAAAACAGTGCCAAAAAGACTAAAAACATTTGTTAAAAAGCTAAAAATGGTCTTTAGTCTGTTACAGTCCATAAAAACATGAAAAAACGTTCTCAGACAGACTCCAGAAAGGACACTCATTTAAAACAGCCCGATTAATAACGGATAAAAAAGAGTTTTTGGCAATGGCACCGTGTAAAATCCTCCATTGGAGATCACCAGTTCTCTTTTTAATTGGAGGCTTATATAAAGTCCTCCACTGGGGTGCTCTACCAGCAAGTCTATCAGTCCATACACAGACTGCGCGGTTCTCGAAATGTCTTCGATTTATCACTTTGGAGCAAACTCTATAAACAGTTTTCTGGTCCATAGTGGATAAAACCATCTTCTGTGGGTCCAGGCTGGAGAGCAGAGGTCCACTTCTCTCCGGGAACCCAGGATCCAGGATCAGGCCAGGAAAGGAGTCCATCGGGTCTGGCTGGCTCTGTCTCTCACAGTACGGAGGAGGCTCCTCTCCTTGGCCGACATCTTTCCCCTCAGGAGGTCCAGGAAGCGCCGCACCAGCCTGGCAGACCGTACCCCCATCACGGAACCCATGGCCTCGACGTTGGAGAGGGATGGTCCTGCAGTCTCCACCAGCTGTCTCACGGTTGTTATCTTTGACCGGCGCAGCGCCTCCGACAGCCCTGGTCCAGCGCCGTCACACACGTCCAGCCTGGACCCACAGATTAAAGGCTCCTGTAAAAGCCAGTGCAGAGAGTTAGTCGTTTGGGATGGCTTTAATTTAAACAGGGCACATGATTTAAAAACACCCTGATAAAACCTCGGCAATCCCCTTAACTTTAAAAGATTTAAATCAGTTAAAAACAGAGCCGCATCCAGCCCCAGGTTATTTACACCTCTAAAAATGCAGCTGGCCACGTCCCTCCACACTAAGTCAGAGGGCCCTGCCAGGTATTTCTGAACAAAACGTAATCTAAAAGCCGCTGTTCTCCCGGCTAGGTGGACAAGGCCCTGGCCCCCCTCTTCTCTGGGTAAAAACAACACAGACTGTGGCACCCAATGAAAACCGTTCCAAAAAAAGTTGACCATTTTTGCTTGTATGTTGGCCAACAAACCAGACGGTGGGTCTAAACAGGAAAGTTTGTGCCACAGCTGAGATGCTACAAGGTTATTTAAAACCAAAACCCTTCCCCTGTACGACATGTGGGAGTGTAGCCATCTCCACTTTTCTAGTTTACATTCTATTTTCTGTTCCAAGTTTTCCCAGTTCTTTTTCTCAGTGTTTTCATTGCCTAAAAACAGACCGAGATATTTAAAACCATCTTTTTTCCATAAAAGTCCCTGAGGGAGAACCGGGAGCCCATCACGCCATTCGCCCACTGCCAGGGCTTCACTTTTTCCCCACTTCACCCTCGCAGAAGATAAAACAGAGAACTTAGTTGTTATCTTGTTCAGTACGTCGACATCTTGCTGGTTGTTAGTAAAAACAACGACGTCATCAGCATAGGCAGATAAAACCACTCTACTATTAAAACCAGGTAAAACCAAACCATGAACAGTAGAACGTATCTTTTGAAGCAGGGGTTCCAGGGAGAGCGCGTAGAGCATCCCGGACATGGCGCAGCCTTGGAGAACACCTCTACGCACCCTAAAAGGAGCACACAGACCACCGTTAATCTTTAGCATACTCTCAATGCCACTGTACATCACCTGGATCTTTGCGATCAGACCGGCACTGAACCCAAACCTCTCCATAGTTTTCCACAGGAAGCCGTGTTCAACGCGATCAAACGCCTTTTCTTGATCTAATGCGATCAAGCCCGTTCTTAAACCCAATGAACCGGAGACCTCCAAAACATCCCGAATTAGGTAGACGTTATCTACCATGGACCTGCCGGGGACGCAGTAGGTCTGGTCCCGGTGGATGACCTGCTCCATAGCTTCTCTCAGCCGCGTTGCCAAGGCTTTGGAGAGGATCTTGTAGTCGGTGCAGAGGAGAGACACAGGGCGCCAGTTCTTAATGTCCTGCAGGTTCCCTTTCTTGGGCAGGAGGGTGATGACTGCCCTGCGGCACGAAAGCGGGAGTGAACCAGTGGCCAAACTCTCATTATAGACCTCCAGTAGGTCTTCCGCCAGGATGTCCCAGTAGGCTTTGAAAAACTCTACTGTAAGACCATCGATGCCTGGGGCCTTCTGGCCCTGCATATTCAGGAGGGCTGTATGGAGCTCCTGTACCCCCAGGGGGAGCTCCAGCTGTACATTGGTCTCCTCAGGGACCTGGGGCAGCCCACCACAGAACTCCCCAAACAGCTCCTCATTCTCCTTATACTCACTCTCAAACAGAGAGGAGTAAAACTCAACAGCCCTCCTCCTGATCTGGCCCGGTTCACTCACCTGCTGCCCTGTGTCAGATAGTAGGGAATGGATCACCTTCCTCTGCCCGCGTTTCCTCTCCAAGCTGAAGAAGAAGCTAGAGGGAGCATCCATCTCTGTGATGTTCTGAACCCGAGACCTGACCAACACGCCTTGGACTTTAGACTCCAGCAGGTTGGCTAAAACTAGCCTTTTGGATTTGAGAGCTTCAATATGCTCTCGATTTCCTGTGGACTCACTTAAATGTTCTAGTTCCACTATATTCATCTCAAGATCTCTGATAGATCTGGTGACGTCACGAGTGACATTAAGAGTATGCTGTTAACAAAGTTGTTTTATTTGAACTTTTCCATGGTCCCACCACTGCCTTAGACAAGTAAAATCACCCTTTCTTTGTCTAAAAACAGCCCAAAAATAACTTAAAGCTTCTCTAAAACTACGATCATGAGTTAAAGCCAGATTAAAATGCCAGTAGGCGCTTTTAAGTAAAATGTTTGTTATAAAAACATTCCCTAAAAGCAAAGAGTGGTCTGTAAAAGCTACTGGTAAAATCTGACATGCTTTAAACACATTAAAATGATATTTAAAACAATAAAAACGGTCAATACGTGCTAAAGAGAGGCGGTTTTCTTTACTGTGGGACCAAGTGTACTGTCTGGAGCCTGTGTGCATCCTCCTCCACACGTCCACCAGGCCGTGAGACGAGACAAGCTTCTGCATGGCTTGCTGGGAAGCTTGGTGAGGCTCTTTATGATTCCGGTCTAACAATTCGTTTTCAGTACAATTAAAATCCCCACCTAAAAAAACATAATCATCAGACCCGCAATCTCCCAACCTCTCCCCAATTTTCTCTAAAAAACGCTTCCTCTCTGCACCGACGTTAGGGGCATAAATATTGATAAAAACTACGTTAAAATGGTCAAACTGAGCTTTTACTAAAAGACACCTTTCCTGGACGATACTTTCTACATTAAAAGAGTTTGGGGTGAAAGCTGAGGAAAAGAGGAGGCCCACCCCAGAACTCTGGGAGGTGCCGTGGCTAAATAAAACACTAATTCTTTTCTGTTTTGCTATTTCATAAATCATGGTGCGTTTAACAGCCTCCCTAGCCCCGTTAACGTTTAAAGAAGCTATTTTAAAATTATCCATGTTGGGTAAAAGGCTAAAAACAACACCACAATAAAATACGCACAATAAAAATAATAAGAAGTTAGTGATCATCATTATATTCAAAATTGTTTTCTCACTTTTCCCATTATTTTCTTTAGTCTAAAAACCTCCTGATCAGAAAACCCAGACTCTTCTTTTCTTCTAATATAATATCTCACAGAAAAATAAAATATTTTTAAATTGGGAAAATATTTTTCTACTTTTATCCCTCTTAATCCTTTTGTTTCCTGGAGAAAATGATTAAAAGATTCAACAGGATAACGTGCCTCTGCACTGCTACCCTGTGACAGAGACACCTCACTGCTGTCAGACAGCTCACCCTCACTGTCACTGCTGTCAGACAGCTCACCCTCACTGTCGCTGCTGTCTGACACCTCCTTTCTCTCTGTGGCCAGCTTGCTGACCTGCTTACTGCTCTGAACAGCAGTCATTACATTTTTCCTTTTACTGCGCCTTTTTAAATTCATTGGAACCTCTTGCTCCATCAACTGCGCCCCCTCGCCTTTCTCCTCCACAGGAACCACCACAGACTCCCCCACAGGAGCCACCACATGCTCCTCCACACTCACCTCCCCTCCACCTGCCACCGCCTCACCTTTCCCTCCCTGCTCTCCACACACACCAGTCTCACCCTCCTGCTCTTCACACACACCATCCTGCTCCATCTCACTCTGATTCTCCACCTCCTCACCAGTCACACAAGTTTCCCCACCACCACACACCACCGTGCTGCCCTCACTCACCACACAATCACTCCTTTGCGGATCAGATGTTTCATCCACAGTTTTCTCCTCCACTAAACTCTCCTGCTGGTCTCCAGCGACCGGAGCCGACGCCACGGCTTCCTCCGCGGCTACGCTGGAGTTCCCCGCAGCGCCACACTCCTCCACCGCGGCAGGAGCTCCAGCCTCGCCGGACACACCCACCTGCTCCCCGGCTGCCGCAGGCTGCTGCTCCGCGGAGCTCAACGGAGCCGCCCCGGCTCTGTTTGGGCACGATTTTATCAAATGTCCCTCCTGTCCACAGCCGAAGCACTTCATGCCGGATGAGGTGGCGAACAAGACATAGTCAAATTCGTCCACTCTCACCCGGAAACGCAGGTTTAGCTCCTCGTCACAGTTGTTGAGGATCATGAAGAGTTGTCTCCGGTGGGAGACAACATGCTTCAGCAAAGGTGATTTACACCCCGACAGAATCTTTTTAACGGGGGAAACCACCTTTCCGTGACGAGAGAGCTCTTTAACGAGAAACTCGTCACTAATGAATGGAGGGACATTCGATAAAATCACCCTGGTAGCGGGCTGCGTGAGCGGCGACACCTGAAGGAACGAGCCGTTCACAGAAATGCCCGACTCGACCAACAGGTTCGCCTGCTCAACCCGCTCAACAAACAACACCGCGGCTCCGTTCATGCGAGCCGCGGACTTGATGGAACCATGTCCAATAACCTCACCCACCGCCAAACAAACGTCCTCCACGCTGCACGGAGACCCGGCACCCACCTTGATGCCGTTCCTCCGTGTCAGCGCGGAGAAGACGCCAGAACCACCACCCACCCCCATGGCGTTCAAGACGCCGACCTGCCGCCGGGCAAAACCCGACGGCCACCAAACCCCACAAAACCCACCAAAAAAACTCTAACAACCAAAGTGAAACAACTATATACACAATATTTACACTCACCCAGTGAAAAAGGACAGAAAAAAGTAAGAAAAACCACTCAAAACAGAGTTTTCTCACGCGCTCTCTCTTCCGCTCCTTCACTCACACTCCTCCCACATGAAGAAGAAGAAGAAGAAGAAGAAGAAGAAGACTTTTTTAACAAAACTTTAATTACAAAAGGCCAAACAATTAAACAATTGAGTTAAAACCAAGTGTCATTTACATAAAATTCTTACATAAGAAGCTTGTTAAATTGAAGTTCTTTTCCTTCAGACACTTCACATAAAATCTTTTTAAAACCCCACAACTGCATAAAATCCATGTTCTGCGTGGCTCTGTGGAAGTGAAACTCCAGCCTAATTCTAGCTTTAACGTTGCACTTCCACAGAGCCACAGCATCAAGGTGAGGTCCTCCCTGCAGTCTGTCTCTACGGGACAAATAAATAGCCATCTTCGCCTCACTGATTAAAAAGTTTAAAAGTCTGGCCTTTGCCTTATTATTTTTATTTTGGCACACTCCTCCAATAAATAAAGAAGTAGTAAAAACAGTGCCAAAAAGACTAAAAACATTTGTTAAAAGGCTAAAAATGGTCTTTAGTCTGTTACAGTCCATAAAAACATGAAAAACGTTCTCAGACAGACTGCAGAAAGGACACTCATTTAAAACAGCCCGATTAATAACGGATAAAAAAGAGTTTGTGGCGATGGCACCGTGTAAAATCCTCCATTGGAGATCACCAGTTCTCTTTTTAATTGGAGGCTTATATAAAGTCCTCCACTGGGGTGCTCTACCAGCAAGTCTATCAGTCCATACACAGACTGCGCGGTTCTTGAAGTGTCTTCGATTTATCGCTTTGGAGCAAACTCTATAAACAGTTTTCTGGTCCATAGTGGATAAAACCATCTTCTGTGGGTCCAGGCTGGAGAGCAGAGGTCCACTTCTCTCCGGGAACCCAGGATCCAGGATCAGGCCAGGAAAGGAGTCTATCGGGTCTGGTTGGCTCTGTCCCTCACAGTAAGCACGGAGGAGGCTCTTCTCCTTGGCCGACATCTTTCCCCTCAGGAGGTCCAGGAAGCGCCGCACCAGCCTGGCAGACCGTACCCCCATCACAGAACCCATGGCCTCGACGTTGGAGAGGGATGGTCCTGCAGTCTCCACCAGCTGTCTCACGGTTGTTATCTTTGACCGGCGCAGCGCCTCCGACAGCCCTGGTCCAGCGCCGTCACACACGTCCAGCCTGGACCCACAGATTAAAGGCTCCTGTAAAAGCCAGTGCAGAGAGTTAGTCGTTTGGGATGGCTTTAAATTGAACAGGGTACATGATTTAAAAACACCCTGATAAAACCTCGGTAATCCCCTTAACTTTAAAAAATTTAAATCAGTTAAAAACAGAGCCGCATCCAGCCCCAGGTTATTTACACGTCTTAAAATACAGCTGGCCATGTCCCTCCACACTAAGTCAGAGGGCCCTGCCAGGTATTTCTGAACAAAACGTAATCTAAAAGCCACTGTTCTCCCGGCTAAGTGGACAAGGCCCTGGCCCCCCTCTTCTCTGGGTAAAAACAACACAGACTGTGGCACCCAATGAAAACCGTTCCAAAAAAAGTTGACCATTTTTGCTTGTATGTTGGCCAACAAACCAGACGGTGGGTCTAAACAGGAAAGTTTGTGCCACAGCTGAGATGCTACGAGGTTATTTAAAACCAAAACCCTTCCCCTGTACGACATGTGCGAGTGTAGCCATCTCCACTTTTCTAGTTTACATTCTATTTTCTGTTCCAAGTTTTCCCAGTTCTTTTTCTCAGTGTTTTCATTGCCTAAAAACAGACCGAGATATTTAAAACCATCTTTTTTCCATAAAAGTCCCTGAGGGAGAACCGGGAGCCCATCACGCCATTCGCCCACTGCCAGGGCTTCACTTTTTCCCCAGTTCACCCTCGCAGAAGATAAAACAGAGAACTTAGTTGTTATCTTGTTCAGTATGTCGACATCTTGCTGGTTTTTAGTAAAAACAACGACGTCATCAGCATAGGCAGATAAAACCACTCTACTATTAAAACCAGGTAAAACCAAACCATGAACGTATCTTTTGAAGCAGGGGTTCCAGGGAGAGCGCGTAGAGCATCCCGGACATGGCGCAGCCTTGGAGAACACCTCTACGCACCCTAAAAGGAGCACACAGACCACCGTTAATCTTTAGCATACTCTCAATGCCACTGTACATCACCTGGATCTTGGCGATCAGACCAGTGGCGAACCCAAACCTCTCCATAGTTTTCCACAGGAAGCCGTGTTTGACGCGATCAAACGCCTTTTCTTGATCTAATGCGATCAAGCCCGTTCTTAAACCCAATGAACCGGAGACCTCCAAAACATCCCGAATTAGGTAGACGTTATCTACCATGGACCTGCCGGGGACACAGTAGGTCTGGTCCCGGTGGATGACCTGCTCCATAGCTTCTCTCAGCCGCGTTGCCAAGGCTTTGGAGAGGATCTTGTAGTCGGTGCAGAGGAGAGACACAGGGCGCCAGTTCTTAATGTCCTGCAGGTTCCCTTTCTTGGGCAGGAGGGTGATGACTGCCCTGCGGCACGAAAGCGGGAGTGAACCAGTGGCCAAACTCTCATTATAGACCTCCAGTAGGTCTTCCGCCAGGATGTCCCAGTAGGCTTTGAAAAACTCTACTGTAAGACCATCGATGCCTGGGGCCTTCTGGCCCTGCATATTCAGGAGGGCTGTATGGAGCTCTTGTACCCCCAGGGGGCGCTCCAGCTGTACATTGGTCTCCTCAGAGACCTGGGGCAGCCCACCACAGAACTCCCCAAACAGCTCCTCATTCTCCTTATACTCACTCTCAAACAGAGAGGAGTAAAACTCAACAGCCCTCCTCCTGATCTGGCCCGGTTCACTCACCTGCTGCCCTGTGTCAGATAGTAGAGAATGGATCACCTTCCTCTGCCCGCGTTTCCTCTCCAAGCTGAAAAAGAAGCTAGAGGGAGCATCCATCTCTGTGATGTTCTGAACCCGAGACCTGACCAACACGCCTTGGACTTTAGACTCCAGCAGGTTGGCTAAAACTAGCCTTTTAGATTTGAGAGCTTCAATATGCTCTCGATTTCCTGTGGACTCACTTAAATGTTCTAGTTCCACTATATTCATCTCCAGATCTCTGATAGATCTGGTGACGTCACGAGTGACATTAAGAGTATGCTGTTGACAAAGTTGTTTTATTTGAACTTTTCCATGGTCCCACCACTGCCTTAGACAAGTAAAATTACCCTTTCTTTGTCTAAAAACAGTCCAAAAATAACTTAAAGCTTCTCTAAAACTACAATCATGAGTTAAAGCCAGATTAAAATTCCAGTAGGCGCTTTTAGGTAAAATGTTTGTTATAAAAACATTCCTTAAAAGCAAAGAGTGGTCTGTAAAAGCTACTGGTAAAATCTGACATGCTTTAAACACATTAAAATGATATTTAAAACAATAAAAAACGGTCAATACGTGCTAAAGAGAGGCGGTTTTCTTTACTGTGGGACCAAGTGTACTGTCTGGAGCCTGTGTGCATCCTCCTCCACACATCCACCAGGCCGTGAGACGAGACAAGCTTCTGCATGGCTTGCTGGGAAGCTTGGTGAGGCTCTCTATGATTCCGGTCTAACAATTCATTTTCTGTACAATTAAAATCCCCACCTAAAAAAACATAATCATCAAACCCGCAATCTCCCAACCTCTCCCCAATTTTCTCTAAAAAACGCTTCCTCTCTGCACCGACGTTAGGAGCATAAATATTGATAAAAACTACGTTAAAATGATCAAACTGAGCTTTTACTAAAAGACACCTTCCCTGGACGATACTTTCTACATTAAAAGAGTTCGGGGTGAAAGCTGAGGAAAAGAGGAGGCCCACCCCAGAACTCTGGGAGGTGCCATGGCTAAAAAAAGCTTCTCCCTTCCATTCCTTGCGCCAGTCTGCTTCATTGTTAAGATCACTGTGCGTCTCTTGTAAAAATAAAACACTAATTCTTTTCTGTTTTGCTATTTCATAAATCATGGTGCGTTTAACAGCCTCCCTAGCCCCGTTAACGTTTAAAGAAGCTATTTTAAAATTATCCATGTTGGGTAAAAGGCTAAAAACAACACCACAATAAAATACGCACAATAAAAATAATAAGTTAGTGCTCATCATTCTATTCAAAATTGTTTTCTCACTTTTCCCATAATTTTCTTCAGTCTAAAAACCTCCTGATCAGAAAACCCAGACTCTTCTTTTCTTCTAATATAATATCTCGCAGAGAAATAAAATATTTTTAAATTGGGAAAATATTTTTCTACTTTTATCCCTCTTAATCCTTTTGTTTCTTGGAGAAAATTATTAAAAGATTCAACAGGATAACGTGCCTCTGCACTGCTACCCTGTGACAGAGACACCTCACTGCTGTCAGACAGTTCACCCTCACTGTCGCTGCTGTCTGACACATCTTTTCTCTCTGTGGCCAGCTTGCTGACCTGCTTACTGCTCTGAACAGCAGTCATTACATTTTTCCTTTTACTGCGCCTTTTTAAATTCATAGGCGCCTCCTGCTCCATCACCTGCTCTCCCTCGCCTTTCTCCTCCACAGGAGCCACCACAGGCTCCCCCACAGACTCCTCCACAGGAGCCACCACATGCTCCTCCACACTCACCTCCCCTCCACCTACCACCACCTCACCTTTCACTCCCTGCTCTCCACACACACCAGCCACACCCTCCTGCTCTTCACACACGCCATCCTGCTCCATCTCACCCTGATTCTCCACTTCCTCACCAGTCACACAAGTTTCCCCACCACCACACACCACCGTGCTGCCCTCACTCACCACACAATCACTCCTTTGTGGATCAGATGTTTCATCCACATTTTTCTCCTCCACTAAACTCTCCTGCCGGTCTCCAGCGACCGAAGCCGACGCCACGGCTTCCTCCGCGGCTACGCTGGAGTTCCCCGCAGCGCCAGACTCCTCCACCGCGGCAGGAGCTCCAGCCTCGCCGGACACACCCACCTGCTCCCTGGCTGCCGCAGGCTGCTGCTCCGCGGAGCTCGACGGAGCCGCCCCGGCTCTGTTTGGGCACGATTTTATCAAATGTCCCTCCTGTCCACAGCCGAAGCACTTCATGCCGGATGAGGTGGCGAACAAGACATAGTCAAATTCGTCCACTCTCACCCGGAAACGCAGGTTTAGCTCCTCGTCACGTTTGTTGAGGATCATGAAGAGTTGTCTCCGGTGGGAGACAACATGCTTCAACAAAGGTGATTTACACCCCGACAGAATATTTTTAACGGGGGAAACCACCTTTCCGTGACGAGAGAGCTCTTTAACGAGAAACTCGTCACTAATGAACGGAGGGACATTTGATAAAATCACCCTGGTAGCGGGCTGCGTGAGCGGCGACACCTGGAGGAACGAGCCGTTCACAGAAATGCCCGACTCGACCAACAGGTTCGCCTGCTCAACCCGCTCAACAAACAACACCGCGGCTCCGTTCATGCGAGCCGCGGACTTGATGGAACCATGTCCAATCACCTCACCCACCGCCAAACAAACGTCCTCCACGCTGCACGGAGACCCGGCACCCACCTTGATGCCGTTCCTCCGTGTCAGCGCGGAGAAAACGCCAGAACCACCACCCACCACCATGGCGTTCAAGACGCCGACCTGCCGCCGGGCAAAACCCGACGGCCACCAAACCCCACAAAACCCACCAAAAAAAAAACCTAACAACCAAAATAAAACAACTATATACACAATATATACACTCACCCAGTGAAAAAGGACAGAAAAAAGTAAGAAAAAACACTCAAAACAGAGTTTTTCACTCGCTCTCTCTTCCGCTCCTTCACTCACACTCCTCCCACATGACGAAGAAGAAGAAGAAGAAGAAGAAGAAGAAGAAGAAGAAGAAAAAAAACGTGCTGAGCGCTCCGCTACTGTGTGTTCATGTCCTCTTCTGAGCCTGAAGATGAAATAAAACCACAACTGCTGGTAAGTGATCAATGGCTGGACGACGTCTCGCGTTCAACTCGCCTTCAACTTGCAAGAACAAGCTTTATTAAAGTGTATTTTTTGTGATTCACAGTAAGCAGGACGCCGTCTTCACAACTCGGAGACAAATTGCAGGCGCTATGAACCGGAGCAAGGGTAAGATTTAAAGAATATGCTTTCATTCTGCGGTAAAAGGAAATAGATACGGATAGATACCGATCATAACTGTACATTTTGTTTTCACAGACTAAGCACGCCTCATAATGAGGCGGTGACCTCCTATTTGCTCTGAGCAATAACTGCAAGTCCAGATTTACACGATGTTGATAAAGACGACATTGTGTGTAAGTCACTTGTTTTACTGTTTTCTCCTTCCTTGTTATTGTGACTTGCGTTTGATTTTTATTCATACCACTCTCATTTAATTGTTTTCCAGCCGCCTGTAAGACGTATTATGAGACGGTACGCAGGAGCTGAAGCTGCCAAGAGTTCAGCTCGGAGTCGAGCTAGAAGAAAGAGGGTAAGACTTTATTTGGTGACTATTTTTCAGGTGCATTGATAGATGTGTTGTGTCCATACGCAGTGCATCCCATCGCATAGTACTGATTCATTGTTTTTTTTTTTTGTTTGTTTGTTTTTTTACAGCTGCTGGAATCGAGGCAGAGTGTGCAGTCGGAGGAGGAAGTGGAACTCTGGAAGTCCGCCACCATCGACCTCATGTCTGGCGAAGAAGATGGCGTCGTTGGCGGAGTCTCTGGATGGATTGTACGGCCGCCGTCATTTCGTAGGGTTGTGCGCAATTCTGTTCCCCCATGAAAATCTGTTTCCCCCGTGTCGGGAACGCGCTTTGCAGCCATTTTCCCGGCGCTTCTAATTGATTTCTCGGTAAAACAACTCATATAATCATGTCAAGGTTGTAACAGTCAGTTTAATCGGCAGCTGTTTACAAAATTGTAAAATAAAAATAAATAAACCAGGTCTTCTTACGCTGTTTTTATTTTACAATTTTGTAAACAGTTGCCGATTAAACTGAATGTTACAACCTCGACATGATTATAGGACTTCTTTTACCGAGAAATGAACTAGAAGCGCCGGGAAAACCTGCTGCAAAGCGCGCTCCCGACACGGGGGAAACAGATTTTCACGGGGGAACAGAATTGCGCACAACACCGGATTTCTCTGAACTCTGTGTGAAGCTGCAGTCCCGGTTAGAGGCGACGCCGAAGTACAGAGCCACGCACAGGAGGCGTCTGCACATCGGACCTGCCTCAGAGAAAATGCTGCCAGCATTTACCTACAACCCCGAGGAGGCAAACGGACAGTTCACGGAGTTGTAGTTTTTGGATACGCATGTGTGGGCAGATCCTCGCGTTGTATATAATTGTTTGTTTTAATAAAGCTCTTTCTTTGCATAAACATCTTCCTGGCAAATGTTCATTTCCTGTATAAATTCATTCATGTCTTTGATGGTAGCCTAATAATAGTATAGTAGTGTAGGATAACATGAATATACAGCATAATATGAATATATATATATATATATATATATGAATAAATATATATATATGAATAAATATATATGAATATATATGCCAACCAATCACGAGTAAAAACATTCAAGCCTGGCCTGGCCACGTGTGGTTTTGCTGCCAATCACGAGCGATTTTACTTGTTTGAAAATAGTGGTTTCAGCCAATACTGAGTAGGTTATTCAGGCCAGACCTGGCCAGCCGCGCGGGTTCGCTGCATTCATATGCTAATTAGGGCCATTAGTACAGCTGATCGCTCTCCACATACGTCAGAGTCCGGTTCCGACAATTTGTGGCACTGACAAACGGCGACAAGCGCGGGTTGCAAATTGTCGTTAACTGCCGAAAATTAGGGAGATCTGCGGTAGTTTACGGGGACGAAAATCTCACTTTTCGTGCAGTGAAAGAGATGGAAAAAGCAGGCTTTATAGATACCCAGTACTGGTTAAAAATAGCAGAAAAAAGGGGTAAAAATTACGTTATGTTCCATAGGAAAGAGGATGATGAGATAATAATACAAAGGCCCCGTAGGAGACAGGCTTCGCCTCCACCTCCACAGTGCGGTGCAGCAGCACATCAAGACTCAGAGGAGGAAGGAGTGGGAACAGAGGTTAAAGGATCTGATTCCCTATCTCCTTCACCCTCAAAAAATGCTTTTGCTAGCGCTGTAGTTAAAACACCCCCCTCCGAGTCCACTGCTCACTTATACCCCGCATTACCTGCGGAGCAGACCCACATTCCACCTCCATATAACATATCAGAACCATCTGGGAGGGAAGGATTGAGAAGTGGTGGGCCAGTGGGATCTTGGAAAACCAGTGTAGACTCATTAAATCCTTTATCCAGGATGCCCCCTCCCCAGCCCCCTGCCCTGCAACCTGTTTCAGAAACAGGCGTTTTCCCCATGATCCAGGTACCTAACCCACTAGCATAAGGTGACCAGATTTCTAAAATCAAATCTGGGGACATTTCTTGCTCGTGGATAAAAATCAATACATCTAATCAAGATGTATTGATCAAGATGTATTGATCAATAAATAGTGTTATTAATAGAAACTAGAACTGTGTCTCTGGGTTGGGGCAAAGTGGTGGGAGTGGAGGGGTCCAGAGTGGTTAGCAGGGTTTTCCAATTTTGTGGGGCTCAAAGAGCTCTGCCGCCCCCTAAGGGGAAAGTGACATGAGGAAAAGAAAAAAACTGTAAATACAAACATTTAGCCTGTGGCTGTCTGTGGAGACAGAGTCCCCCAAATTTCAAAAAACTGCAACAAATACTCATTCTGTTCACGTCTACATACCAATGAGAAATAGGTTTTTCTGCGTTAACATCAAAAAGTAGCAGTCAAGCCCGCTGGTAAAGGATGATATATGTTTCTTACTGTCAACTGACCACATAAGGGTTCTGTGCATCACAAAGCCGATTAATTTCTCCCATAATGAGCTATAAGCACATAGAGCACATAGTGCATAGAGCCTGTTTGGGACAAGACATTGTCCAATGGATTGTGGTGATGTGAGGTAAAACAAAGGCACAGACTTGGAAAACCCCTTGTTATGAATGCAAGTGATTTTGTGTGTAGTGCAGCATGAGCATGTATAAACTTACATAAAGTGTGTATAACTACATTATGTGTATGTGTATGGTAGTAGCTGATGTGTGAGTATATTGTTTGCTCCTATAAGGTGAGTTAACTCCGGTCAGTGAGTCAGCTAACATGAGATCATCTCTGGTTTCTTCAAGGCGTTCTGTGTCTGAAGAGCCATCAGCCACGGTACCCAGAGGTCTGGATAAAATAAGAGGAGGAGAGGAAATGTGTGCAGAACTGACATTTTTAAAACACAAGAAAAATAAAACTAAACTGCCTCTTTATTGTGCCACAGCTAGGGAAGTGCAGTGAAACTCATGTTCAGTGCAGAGACTCAGAAAGAGGTTATATCCTCAGACAATCGGGCTTCTCAGCTCAAACCTGAGTATATCATGTCAGAGCTTTATCACTTGAACTTTATTAATATTCTAAGTAAATATTTCTCCCCTCTCGTCAATCATTCTTTCCATCAGTGTTCCTATTTTCCTCCACTCTCATTTAATCTCCTTTCTGTCTTCCTATCTTCTTTCTCTCTCCTTTTGTATCAATCTTACATTATTCTAAAACAGAGACATTATATATTTAAAATCACTTCCAAAAACATTTGAATGTACAACATGAAAACTTCCAATTATTATTATTATTTCCTCTGATTAAATAAAAAAAATGCTAATTACCACAATACTAGGAGCTATAAGCAAAAACAACATAATAAATGAACCTTAAACAGGCAGTTATCTCTTCCTCCATCGTTCTCAGATCATGTAAATATTTTCTCATTCAGTTTTCCTGTTACTGACTCCTATTTTTTCATGAGGAACTTTCATAATTCCAAACTGAGCAGTAGAAAAGCTAAACCTACCCTTAGCAAAATGTAGTTTATAGAAGTATACTAAAAGTGCACTAATTTTATACTTAAAATCAGGCAGTGCACTTGAAGTTTACTTATTCTAAACTATATTTCATATACTTAATAATAGTATAGTCAAGTGTACTTGACTAATACTGAGAAGTATAAAAAAATTCTAAGAGTAAGTATATTATTACTATAGCTATACTTAAACACTGAATCTTGTACTTGTACTGTTTTTTTTTTTTTTTCTTATTTCTGCCTCAAGGTACTGATACTACATATGTCCTAAATCAGTAAAGAATGAAAGATGAAATAATTGACCTTTGCTTACATTTGTATTTTTTACTACTTTTTGCTTTCAGGTACTAACCCTATTTTTAACTTGGATCTGATCATATTCAAGATCATATAGTGCTGGTGTTTAAAAGTTTACAGTAAATTGATTTGTATTTGATTCATCTTTGTGTAACGTAACTTAAAACACGCAGAGACAGGGAAACATGTGACTGACTTTATTGGACAAGTTCTAGTCTCTTTCACAAGCATTTGGCAGTGGTTTTATGTACACAGCATTATCTCTTTCAACAACAACACATTTGGTTAGAATCATGTCAGGCTACACAGCATTAACAGTTTCAGTTTTTTAACCTCAAACAAGAAAGTACTTTGTATATTGATCTGTGAATCTTTACATAAAGATCTCTCTGAATTAGCAAATACTTCAACTAAAACAAAACATAGTCTGGCACATGAACACAAAGCAGAAATTTGATGTGAACCAGTTTGTTTAAAAATAACCAAGTCATTAATTAATCATGAAGGTGAATCACCAAAAAGTAGAAGTCATTTTTTAAACTTCTGTTGGCCTAAAACGCTGTGTTGCAAAGGTTACAATGATTGTAACAGTGTGCACTATTGCCAAGGTATACAAGGCATTTCTCACAATACAAGTTAACTTTAGATTATGATGAACCTCTAAATTCTTTGTGGAAATGGGTAAAATCAGACCTGGAAACTTTAGGTTAAACAATTCCAATAAGTGAGTAACTGCTTTGCTTGTTAAATTGTGTCGCAGCACATATAACATGAGCATCAGTAGACTTTCTCCCTTGAAAAAAGATGCACCAGGATATAGGGGGTTGTCACCATCTGCTTGGTCTTCAGAGCCCTATAGATACAAGGAAAATATGTATGTATGAATGAAAATGAACAGCAGCAAACTTGAGCAGTAATCTCCATCTAGCATAAAGTATTTGCCTATAGCAAAATTAAAAACAATTGTTGCATAGCTTAAAAAGTAACTCCCCTAGGGTTCCACAAACTATTGTAATTTACCAAAAACATAGTTCGATAATGATTATTTTTAAAATTGGAGGCAACTGGATATTAGCTTTTTTTGTTTTTTTTTTGTACATATGGAGGTGGAAATTTCATTTTCCTTTATTACCTCTCCATAAGGCAGATGAAAGTAGCAACAATTTTGAGACTAGTGCCCTGCTAGCTTAAATACGTTTGCGACTACCCTGTCATATTTCAAGAATTAAATGCATTTAATAATTTGAAAAATAAACATTTCCACTTGAGAATAACACTGGGTCATTTTGTATTTACCTGTTGAAAGGCAATGTCCAAAACCCTTATAGTGGAGGAACTCCTGCTGTCAACATCTGTAACTTCTCTGCGGGATGCAACAGGGTGACTTATGTGTTCTTCTGTGTAGTCCTGCAGTTCTGTCCTGGAAAGGTGGAATGCTGAAATTATTTATGACAACTCAAGGCATTTTATTATACACAGGTATACTGAGTGGATTTTTAACATTGTATTTCACATACAAATAAGACTGTAACTTATGTAGTCCATGGGTAGCTACTGAAAAAGCAAAGACACTGAACAATAAATGAAAAAAAAGACTAATAATTACCTGCGGTAATTAATATTAATAATAATAATAATTGTTATTATTATATCTATATAATATTATTATTAAATCTCTCTCTCTCTCTCTCTCTCTCTCTCTCTCTCTCTCTCTCTCTCTATATATATATATATATATATATATATATATATATATATATATATATATATATATATATCCATGAGCCCATTTCTAGCAAGGAGCCCTAATCATAGTAGTCTGAATTCATTATCTCTTACTTACTTTTACTTTCCATCTGTGCTTGGTACTCCTTGGGATCTCTGCTGTGTAATCCTCCAAATATCTTTAATAAGGTGAACGACGTTTCGCCATGTTAGCTCTAATGGGCTCATTCACAGGTTTTCTTCTCTCTACCCCTCCTCCTGACGTCACGTGATTTCTGGACCTTTCCGTCCATGTTCCCGCCTCCCTACCAGGCAGCCAATAGGAAGCCCCGTCGCAAATTCCCGCCCATAGCGGCGTTAACGGTTTTTTAAAAAAAAGAAAAAAAAGCTCCTGCTTTCAGAACGTAAAGATGGATGGAAGATGAAGATGGATGGATATAAAGTGGGACATCAATGGGAGAAAAAAGTTAGACAGTCCAACTTTTGATGGTAAGTTGTTGATTTTTTTTCTTCCTATAGTTATCTTTATATATTTGTTATTTCGCTTTGTAATAGCCCAGTTATGTTGATTTTTATTAAGCTAATCTACAAGTTAGCAAAACATGCATGACTCAACGTTTTTTTCAAAGAAGGTTTGTTCATTCATAGAGTCATTACTTCTATTCGGTGCTATATGACCACTATAACATAATATAAAATGTGTTTATTTCCTTATTTTATTTAATCGTGGACTTTTTAAACCACAAGAAAATTACTTTGGTCCAGCTCAGAATTTCATGCTGTCCTGCGTATCAAATTCTCTGCACCAGTCAATTTCCAATATTTTGTTAAACAGTATTAATTGAACAATTAACAGTGAAATAATTGGTTGAGGACTACTATGAACAGTAATATTTAAAAGTATTTTTCAAATTACATGATGTATTTCTATTCCTAATTTGATTTTGTAAATAATTAAAAGGGGACATGGTAGTTAAACCATGTTGAACTCAAAAATGATTTACTAATTTTAAAATATCCAATTCTATGTACACATATTTTTGGTAGAGGGAGATCAGACGTTTCTGATGAGATTAAAATAATAATAATAAAAAATAACAGCCCACTACAACACAAAATATAGCACATTTCAGCAGTTGGGACTTAAAAGGAACAGGATAATAGGAATGACACACTAAATTAACAGAGCAGGTATTACAATTTGCTCAAATGAATTAATATTACAACTTAAACCCACATTCAGTAATGGCTGATCTACAAAGCCTGTTGAGTTTATGGTGTTTTTAATGTTTTAATAGTTTGTTTAATATAGCTAATTCACAACACCTGTCATCTCAGTGTACTTTAAAATCCCTCTGTTTTTTTTATTTGACAACGTCTCTTACACAGACAACTACAGTGACCTCTCCAAGAAGAGACAGGAATTCATAAATGGTGAAGACATCTGGCGAGAAGCACCCAAGAGGAAGAGCAAACCAAACAGCAAGTGGAAAGATGTGGCAGAGGAGGACCATGAAGTTCAAACAAAAAAGGTAGCAGCCTGGATAAACACTGCATGAGACCAGTCTATTGTAATCCAGAACCTTGTAAAAAATGAACACTAAAACTTCATCTGAGGACCACCAAAGGCAGTGTAAATACCTAAACTGCCACTTGCACAATAGTTTGAAACCATGGCATTTAGCAAAGGGTGATCACTTTTTTCTCAAGTGTGTGAACACTTTTCCTCAAAGCTGATGTGTTAGAAGTAGGCAAAATGAACAAAAAAAAAAAAAAAAAAAAAAAAAAAATGAGCAAGTTTTATAAGTCGGAATTGAGTTGAATCTATAACTGGGTAAGGAATCCCTAAATTTGCAGCTATTACGGAGCTAATCTGAACTTGTCCAAAACCAGGAACAACTGTTTTGAACTGGTGATTGCAGCATGGACATTAATGCATCTGAGGAGTGAAGACTGGTCCATGTGGTTTGATAAAATAAATGAGGCACTGTAGCTCAAATTATTGGTGGTTCTGATAGAAAGAGGTACAAATACACAGTGTACTGAAGTTTATTACACATTTACAGCTGCACATAATCATACGAGCTGGACCATATAAAGATGGGATGAGGTTATTTAGTCTGATAAATTCAGTTTTCTTTAACAGGATGCATCCGGTAAGCCAAGAGGGTCAGTTTGATGCTTTGGGCAATGCTTTGCTGGGAAACCTTGATGCTCTATTGTCTCAGACCATCTTTAAGCTTTCATGAGAGCAATATTCTACTATCAGTGTACTCTTTGAGCATGATAGCATGGCTTGCCACAGAGCAAAATTACACTAAGAATAGTTTGAGAAGCACATGAAACAGCTTCAGAGACTGATTGGGGCTTCTTCCCCAGAAGCTAATCTAATTGAGCAACTTTGTGCGCCATATTTTAAACCAAACATGGGACATTTTTGATGGAGACTTGTGAGAGATCAAAGCACATCATACTGCTGCTATTATAAAGGAAGACATGTGTTTGACACTACTTATGTCAACAAGTATTAAACCATTTTTTCCTACCTATTAGATTATGTGACTATAAAGGGCTTTACCAATTTCACATATTCTGATTGACCCTGAGTCTGCAGTGAGAGGCACTAGAGTCACGCAATCTTTCAAAAATGGTCTTTTGGACTTTTTGCAGGAGTGAATTCTGCAAAGTTGAGCACTGAATGCAGTCAGCAGATAGAAAATATTTAACAATTTGTCTGTATGATATGATTGAATTGTCTTTGTAAAGTGTCTTGAGATGACTTGCATTTTGAATTGCCGCTTATAGAAATAAACTAAATTGAATTGAACTTTGTTAACAACACCTTTGCTTCTTTACAGTTTCTGTAAATTATAGATTATTTCAAAATGTAACTAATAAACCATCCTTTATGTTTGACATGTGTGTTAAACGTTGATAAATGTACCAATAAGTAACGTTTTGTTTGTATATTTGTTTTCACACTCACAGTCTATGCCCAGGCGAAGTTCCCCGACACCTCCACGCAAGATGTCAGACGGATCATTAGAAAGAAATGCAACAATATAAGAGATGCAAAACAACTAAATGAAAAGAAGTCATAAAAGTAATGTTTCTGTCAAGATATTTTTGTTCCGAAAACGTGCACTTTTTTCACCTTCTTTTGACAACCAAGAACTTCAGTTCTCAGTTCTTATTTAGTTCTGAGCTGAAAACATACTTTTGTTTAGATTTTTGATGACGATTGCAGTTTTTCTTGTTCCATTTTTCACAAAGAATGACTTCCTTGTGTTTACATTTTCATATGTAAATGTGTTTACATGTTCATTTCAATATTGAAAGCTAAGAAGGGTTTAATTTCAGAGAAATACATTTTTTATTTTGAAATGCAGTCTGTAATAGTTTAAGCTGACATTAAAGAAACTGCACATTATGTTCTATAATATATAAATAAATCAAAGCTATCAAAATTCTGTCTTGTGATTGTGTAAACACATTGCTTTGTACCTACATTATGAGGTAACTGTAAGAATATGTTATTCATATGATGTGCTACAAGATGGTGAGTGAACTCAAGTATACTTAGAATATACAAATTAAAATATCAAAAATAGTATTGCAATTTTAGTAATTCTTGAATGTGTAATTAAACTAAAATATGGACTAGCAGTATATAACCAGTACATTGGCAGGATATTGAAGAGTATACTGGTGGTAAACTTTAAATATACTTCAATAAACTAAAATGTGAACCACAAGTATACCTTGTAAACATCTAGTATATAGATTAGTGTACTTGCTTAATACTTTAATGTATAATTTAGTGAACTTAAAATGATCTTGGAAAAGTATACTTTAAGTATACTTTTGTAAACTAAAAAATGTCCCAATTAAGTCCGAAGAAGTATTACAATAGTATTACTTCAAGTGCACTATAAGTACATGGTTTGAGTAAACTTTCTAAACTTAAACTTATACTTAAGTATTCCTAATAAAATGTACTTCAAGTAAACTACTTTTTGCTAAGGGTAAGCCTGGAAGTCTATGCTCATAAATCACAACCATAAATCAGCAAAACAACTTGTAATAACTCTACTAATAACTAACTATCTGAAATATAAAGTAAAGGTCACCAATCAGTTCTAAAACCTCTTTAGACGAACTCTTGTTGATCCCTGGAGAACCAGCGTACTAGATTAGCGCCTTACAAAGAGTTTTCAATCATTCTGTTACATTTTATCTGAGTGTCTTTTACTCATGTGAGCAGCAACTCGTGGTCTTGTCTTACTTTTTATTGATTATTTTTTTTAACCTGGAAAAAACCCAAACATTTCTCACAGGATCAGCTTGATCCAAATAAAATAAATCGATTAACACACTTACCATAACTCAGCAGCTCCCCATCAGTTGCCACCAGTTGACGACTTTTCACTTCTTCTTCTTCTGTTTTAGAAGTGGTGCGCTCGTCTTCTTCTTCTTCCTCTTCGTGTTTTAATGGCATCTGACATCCAAAAGGATCATTACCGCCATCTAGTGGTGCCCTCTGTTCCTCGTCTTTATATTATCAGCAGCGCAACCAGCTACCGCAACACATTTTCCCCTTCGGTAAAATCGGGGACATTTCCGGGGACAGCTTTAGCCGGGGACAGGTGGTCCAAAACGGGGACAGTCCCCGGAAAACGGGGACGTCTGGTCACCCTACACTAGCAGGGGTCTCGGGCCTGGGGTCCACAATGCTGGTTTATCGGACCTGGACGATGGAGGATGTTAAAAAAGCTATAGAAGGGGCTCCTCTCCCTAAGGAGGACCCTACTCAGTTTGTTGCGGCTATGGAAGATATCAGCCACTCTTATAATTTAAACGGACATGAAACTCAGCAGGTCTGGATGACAGCATTAAAGAGTGACTGGCATCACGTTCAGGGGGATTGGAATCCTCCGGATGCAGGAGGTGTAGTTTTAGCACATCATGTTGCCGACTTGACAACTAGAGTTGGTGAGTTGTGTAATGGCATGATATGACCACTTGGTGGCACTCTGAAGAGTTGATGTGAAAATGGAGAACAAGGAAGAAATATAATAAAACGTTATCTAGTTGCATCCTGATCGTTGTGTCCTTGAATACCGAGAATAGAGGAACAATACATGGTGTCAGAAGATCATAACTGACGACAGAAGGAGTCTAGAGGCACAGATAACGTGTTGGAGAAGTTATATGGTGGAAAGTGAAAAACGGATCACCTGCGGTGCAAGAAAAGCAGTGAGTCGGCGAAAGCTAAGAACAAGCTAGCGACTAGCTAAAAGCACGAAGCATGGACAACGTATTTACCATTACACCACCGGGACCGTTCGACTTCGAGGCAAGCTCGTGGCCAGCATGGATAAAAAGATTTGAACGCTTCAGAATGGCTTCTGGTTTGACAGAAAAAGACAGCGCATACCAGGTGAACTCTCTCATTTACACAATGGGGGATAAGGCTGACGATATCCTGAGTTCATTGCAACTAACAGAAGACCAACAAAAGGACTACAAAGAGGTAAAAGAGGCTTTTGATGGACATTTTATCGGAGTGCATAATGTTATTTATGAACGAGCCAAGTTTAATAAGAGATGTCAGGAAGTCGGCGAATCCGCAGAGAATTTTATCACCGCTGTGCATAAGCTAGCTGAACACTGCAAATATGGCCTCTTACGCGAGGAGATGATCAGAGATAGGATTGTTGTCGGCATACGTGACGCCAAATTATCTGAAAAATTGCAACTTAATCCAGCGTTGGATTTACACACAGCCATTGTTCAAGTGAGGCAGCACGAGGTGGTGAAAAAGCAACAAGCTGTTCTGCGGTCAGCTGAGTCACCAGGGCAAATGGATGCAGTTTCTCATAAACATAAGAGACAGGATCATAAAAATAAATCTTGGCAACGTGCAAACCATTCTCAGCCTCATACTACCACGACAACATCCAAACAATGTGGAAAGTGTGGAAAAACCCCAAAACATTCATGGACTGAGTGCCCAGCTAAAGATGTTGAGTGCAGAAAATGCCATAAAAGGGGACACTTTGCGAATGTGTGCAGATCAGCTCAAAAGCTGGAATCCATTGAAGAGGACGCAGCTGGGGCTTATCTAGGAACTATTGACCATCCACATTTGTCGACATGGACAGAAATACTCACCATAAACGGCAGTCCATTGCGTTTTAAGGTGGATACTGGCGCGTCCGTGACGGCTATCCCAGAGACAGAATATGTACAGGATCGATATGGCAACCACACAGCGCCACAAAGACCACTGCTAGGACCCGCCAATCAACCTCTGGATGTTAAAGGGCAAGTGCATGCTGTCATTCAGAGAGGCGACAGAAAGATTGAGGAGGAGGTGTTCATTGTGAAGGACCTGAGCACACCCTTACTGGGCCTCCCTGCCATTCGCAGACTGCAGATGATTCCACAGCTCCATAGCATAAACGACGCAGAGGCACACTTTCGCTCAACCTACCCAGATGTCTTCACAGGGCTAGGTAAACTTAAAGGAGAGTACAAAATTAAGCTGAAAGACGATGCAACACCCTACGTTCTCTCTGCTCCACGTCGTGTAGCCATTCCTCTCCGCAGCAAAGTAAAAGAGGAATTGGACCGGATGGAGAAGATGGGGGTCATAGGCCGCGTGGAAGAACCAACTGAATGGTGCGCAGGCATGGTCCCTATTGTGAAAACATCAGGGAAAATACGCATTTGCGTAGATTTAACACATCTGAATGAGAATGTTATCAGAGAGAGGCTCATCTTACCGGCAGTGGATGAGACGCTAGCCAAGCTAGAAGGAGCCAGGATCTTCACGAAGCTCGACGCGACATCAGGCTTCTGGCAGGTACCACTTCATAAAGATTCAATGCTGTTGACCACGTTCATCACACCAGAGGGACGCTACTACTTTAAGAGACTCCCTTTTGGAATATCTTCGGCTCCAGAACATTTTCAGAAGAGGATTTCTCAGCTGATTGATGGTGTGGACGGAGCCCTGTGCCATGCTGATGATATCCTTGTCACGGGAAAGGATCGGGCAGAGCATGACGAACGGCTGCACAAAGTGCTACAGAAATTCAGAGAAGCTGGACTCTCTCTGAACGAGAAATGCCAGTTTGCTATGGGTGAGATTTGATTCCTGGGCCACGTCATAAACTCAACAGGCATCAGAGCAGACCCAGATAAAATAAAAGCGATCCTTGACATGCCTGAGCCGAAGGATGTGGGGGACGTTCGCCGTTTCATGGGCATGGTGAATTTTGTGGGCAAATTTTCACCACGTCTGCCTGACCTGACAAAGCCCATCCGTGACCTGTTAAAGTCAGAGAACAGCTGGACATGGCAGGCACCCCAACAGAGAGCGTTCCTGGAGACGAAGAAGGAACTAGGGTCAGAGACTGTGTTAGCCCAATACAGCCCAAGTCACGAAACCATGGTATCAGCCGATGCTTCTTCCTATGGAATAGGAGGTGTGTTGACACAAAAACAGCCAGACGGTGAATGGAGACCTGTAGTTTTCATTTCTAGAAGTCTGACCAAGGCCGAATCGCGATACGCCCAAATAGAAAAAGAGGCTTTAGCTGTGACCTGGGCATGTGAGCGCCTGCGAGGATACTTGAGTGGGCTGGATTTTACTATAAGGACTGATCACAAGCCACTTATAACCCTTCTGAAATCCAGAGCACTGGACGACCTCCCTCCAAGGATTATCAGATTCAGACTTAGATTGCTCAGATTTAATTTCAACATAATCCATGTCCCAGGCAAAAACTTGATAACAGCTGATGCCCTGTCGAGAGCGCCTCTTCCAGCCACAGCTACGGAGGCAGAGCAAGACCTGGAAAAGGAATGTAAAGCTTACCTGGACAGTGTAGTAGAAAGCCTCCCAGCCACACCAACAAAGCTGGAACAGATTAAGAGGGCACAAACCTCAGACAACACATGCAAATGTCTCAGTCAATACATTGCAAACGGCTGGCCCGAACACAGACGAGATGTACACGAGCTGCTGCTGCCCTACTGGCCGGACAGGTCAGTTCTGCACGATGGAGGATTACTCATGAAAGGTGAGAGACTCATAATACCTGAAAGCATGAGACCTGATATCTTGCAGAGACTTCACCAGGGACATCAAGGTATCAACAAATGCCTAGCCAGAGCTAGAGAATCAGTCTGGTGGCCAGGCATTACGTCTGCTGTGAAGCAGATGGTTGAGAGATGTGAGATTTGCGCACGGGAAGCTCACACAGCAGTCGAGCCTCTGCTCACTACCGACCTCCCAAACAGACCATGGCAGAGAGTCGCGGCAGATCTTTTCCAATGGCAGAATGGGAACTATTTAGTCATGATAGACTACTTTTCTCGTTTTATCGAAGTTTGCAACCTACCCAACAGCACATCTGCAAAACAGACTATTGCAAGAATTAAAGCTGTGTTTGCTAGGTATGGATGCCCAGAAGTGTTTGTCACGGACAATGGTCCACAATTTTCCAGTCACGAATTCGCTCTGTTTGCTCAAGAGTATGACTTCATGCACGTGACAAGCAGCCCCCGTTATCCCCAGAGCAATGGGGAGGCTGAACGGGCCGTCAGAACCGTGAAATCCCTTTTGGAGAAAGAGGAAGATTTCCATAAGGCTCTGTTGGCCTACAGGGCCACCCCATTGGCACATGGGAGCTCCCCAGCACAACTACTGATGGGAAGGAGAATCAGAACACCAGTCCCTGTGTCACCGGAGCAGTTACAACGAAAGTGGCCTGATCTCAAGACATTCAGAGAAAAGGACACTGCCTTGAAACTGCAGCAGCAACAAACGTTCAACCGGAGACACCGTACTCAAACCCTGCCACCTCTTCAGCCCGGACAGCAGGTGTGGATCAGACCCACACGCACCAGAGGGACAGTTGTGGGGCCTGCACCTACACCGCGCTCATACGAGGTGGAAACCCCGGAAGGAGGACGGATGCGGCGCAACCGTTCGCACCTCAGAGAGGTACCAGTACCTCCAACATCAGGTGATGTGACAATGACTAGGTCAGGGAGACTGTCCAGGGCTCCTGAGAGACTGGACCTTTGAATAGTATACACACATGCACACCACGGTGGACAAGAAAGAAAAACAATAAGACATGTTAAAAAGAAGAAAAAAGTCACTATTTTCCTGTTTGAAAGTTGAAATGTTTATTAGAAAAGACATGTTCTGGTTATTGAAAACTAAAGTTTTAAGTAATAGCCACAGTGAAATGGAATGTCTTCTGTTAGCCTCTCAGTTTACATTAACTGATGAATATATTACAATGATTGGAAGTTCTGCCAAAACAGTTAAACGTTCATCTAAAAGGGGGAGATGTAATGGCATGATATGACCACTTGGTGGCACTCTGAAGAGTTGATGTGAAAATGGAGAACAAGGAAGAAATATAATAAAACGTTATCTAGTTGCATCCTGATCGTTGTGTCCTTGAATACCGAGAATAGAGGAACAATACAAGTTGGGCCGAAAAGTGAAGGAAAGATTTAAAAAAAAAAAAAGCTAACTACACAGAAATAGGACGCATTAAACAGGGGGACAGTGAACTTTTTGATGAATACAGAGTAAGGATGACTCTGGCTTTCAGATTACACAGTGGTTTGGAGGTTTCTGCGGATAATAACAGTGCTTATCAACAACAGCTAAAGAATGCATTACATGCGGGATCCAAAGAGAACATTAAAAGCTGGGTGGAAAAACATTGTGTGGGACTAGGAAATAAAACTTTAGATGAATACATTGACCAGGCTTTGCATGCAGATAAAATTGCAAAAGAAAATAAAAAAGGCTGGAACTGGGGCATATTATCAGGCGAAGTCAGAGGAAGTGTTTTTTCAGGGAGCTAAAACATGTGGGGTTTACCGTAGGAGAGGGCAGAGAAGAGGAGGTAGAGGGGGTTTCTCAAGGAGAGGAGAGTTCAGAGGAACTCACGGGGAATGCTGGCAGTGTGGTAAACAAGGTCATATAGCAAGAGATTGTCCAAACAACACCTGTTGGAACTGTGGGAACGAGGAACACTTAATCAGAGATTGCCCTAAGCAAGGACGTGCCCATGGCACTTCAGCATGACTAGACACAGAAGTAACAGATTTGGGGCCTCCGCCTCATCCAGATGAAATACTGCTGAATCTCCAAGAATTATTAGCAGTAGAAGTTGCAAGGCCTGAAATAACTTTGTGTGTAAATGGAACATCTGTTACCTTCTTGTGTGACACAGGAGCATGTAGAACAACTTGCAAAGACCCTGTTCCCTGTCTGCGCTCTAGTGGCTCAGACGTTGCAGTGAGATCTGCTACTGGGAAACTAACTTTGGTTTCTGAGTCTGAACCTGTTTGGATCAGGGACCCTGAAGGGCTGTCATGTCAATTATCTATTCTCATGTTACCAGATTGTCCAGTAAATCTTTTGGGTCGTGACGGCCTGTTCTGTCTGGGTTTAGTCCTGATTCCCAGTTCTCAGGGAGAAATTGTTGTAAAGAGAAAAAAGGATCTGCAGCAGGAGGACTTTCATGTTTGTATTACACTCTGGACATTCCAAACAAACCCCCACATAACACAGCAGATGCTCTATTAGCAGAAGGCATGAGACTCATTCCTCATGTGCAGCACATAATGTCAGACCAAAGCCTACACATAACTATGTGGTTTAAACAGAATCCCAAACATGACCCTGACTATGAAGCTCAGATGCAGACGTCCACACCAGCCAAAATAACAGTGACCCACATTTATTCTGACTCTGACAGCTGTTCAGTCGCTGCTGTAACTTTACCTGATAAACTACAACGTCTCTATCAGTGCTGGACACCTCCACACATTTCCCTGTATAGAGGTAAACTTCTACAGTGGAAAGATTTGGGAAAAATGGTGCAAAAGGGAGTGGCTGCCTCAGACTGGACAGCCACATCATCGAACACATGGACCAGTGAGTCAACAGGATTAACTAGAAAAGCATTGTTTTGGACAGTTTCGGTAAACATGGGGATCCATTTACAAGAAAAAGCGATATGATCATTTCTCCTTACTGCTGAAGAGGAACAGTTTTTGGCACCTGTTCCTGAAAACTTGTGGTCACAAGGCCCCACTGATGTAGGGCTACTTAAAGGAGCATTACAAATTAGACCAAAAACAGAGTACAGGCCCCGTGTAAAACAGTATCCCCTTAAACCAGATGCATGTGAAGGAATAAAACCTGTAATTACAGATCTGATAAAGGCAGGAGTGATTATTAAATGTAATGATTCCCCATGTAACACCCCCATATTCCCAGTGAAGAAACAGGCGCCATCCACTGGCTGGCGCATGGTACAGGATCTCTAGGCAGTAGATAATGCAGTAATTCAGGGAGCACCTTGTGTCCCCGACCCCCACACTCTGCTGAACTCTTTAAGGCCAGATGCAAACGTATTCACAGTAGTTGTCATGTTTTTGTGAGGAACCCGAACACAACCACACACAGAGTTCTGTTTTGTGAGTTTTATTGAAGATGAAGAAGACCAGAGTTCAGACCAGATGGAAGCAGGAGGCTGTTAGTGGCTGAGGCTGGCAAGCGGGATGGAGACGGAGCATGGAGGCAGCAGGAGCAGCAACACAGCAGAGTGGAGACTTGGAACTAGAACTTGACAGCAGCACGGCAGAGCAGAGACTTGGAACCAGAACTAGACCAGCAGAATTAAGCAGCATGACTGAATGAATACTTGCTGGACCGGAGTGAGAGCAGAACCAGAACCACAGCAGGCGCACGGACGGACGGAGATGAAGGGAACCTGGGCTGGTAATGAAAAGGTAAGGCGAGCAGTCAAGAGCACAGGTAACAGACGAGCCGACAGGGAAGGGCAAACTGAGGGAGGTTTAAGTAGTGAAGCTGACAGGTGGATTGAGTCCTGGCTTGATTAGTGGCTGGCAGGTGTAGATGATTGCTGAGGTGGAGAGGAGACTGGGGTGTATGGAGGGTGAAAAGTGCCCTGGACATCAGCAATGCTTTCTTCTCTTTACCCGTAGAGAAAGAGAGTCAATTTTGGTTTGCCTTTACCTTTGAAGGGCAGAGATACACTTATACCAGATTACCCCAAGGTTACTGTGAAAGTCCCACCATTAATTCACAGGTAATGAGTGCCAGCATGTCCACGTTTCATCCACCAGGTGGGAGCCAAATACTTCTCTATGTTGATGATGTCCTTTTGGCCTCCCCAGATGAAAAAACTTGCAAATTAGACACCTTAGCGCTGCTTAAACACTTAGCCAGTGAGGGCCATAAAGTTAGCAAAAACAAGTTGCAGCTCTGTAAACCACAGGTTAAGTATTTGGGTCACAACCTTAGTGCAGGAGGAAGAACCATCCTAGAGGACAGAAAAATAGCAATTTTACAAGCACCTAAACCCCAAACTAAGAAACAAATGATGTCATTTTTGAGCCTCACTAATTATTGTACGACCTGGGTGCCAAATTATGCTGAGATAACCTCCCCTCTTCAGGGACTCATTTATGATCAGGAACTAAAAATGACCTCACCTTTAATCTGGACCCCAGAAGCAGAAAATTCTGTCTGTGCTCTCAAACAAAGTCTTGTTTCCAGCATAGCCTTAGGCCTGCCAGACTACAACAAACCTTTTATTCAAATGGTGGACTGCAAAGGGCATTTTATGACCTCAGTCTTGGTACAACAGCATGGAGACAAAATGAAACCCATTGCTTATTTCTCCTCAAAACTAGACAGTGTGGCTTGTGCACTCCCCCATTGTGTGCGAGCTGTTATTGCAGCCTCTATGGCTGTTGAAAGTAGTGCTACAATTGTTTTATTTCATCCTTTGATTTTGAGAGTTCCATATGCAGTTTCAGCCCTGCTGCTCCAGACAAACATGAATTTTCTTTCTCCAGCTAGACACCTTTCCTGTATGGCAACCCTGCTCTCTCAGCCTCATCTGACTATTGAAAGATGTACCACTTTAAATCCTGCCACCTTACTTCCACTCCCAGATGAAGGCTCTAAACATGACTGTCAAGAATTAGCAGAACAAACAGCTAAGAGCAGACCTGACCTTCAAGATTTACCAACTACCTCAGGGCGAAACATTTTTTGTCGATGGGTCATCCCGAAAAAATTAGTATGGAAAAACTCAAACGGGTTATGCAGTTGTTACCTCTAACAAGGTTTTGAAATCAGGGGCTTTACCTTCAGCGTACTCAGCTCAAGCTGCAGAATTAGTTGCATTAACAGAAGTTTGTAAACTAATGGAAGGGAAAGATGTAACTATTTACACAGACAGCCAGTATGCATTTTCAACTCTTTCGCTCAATATTGGAAAAATCGTGGTATGGTGACCTCTACTGGTAAACCAGTGACACATGCTGTATTACTGAAAAAATTATTGACTTCAGTAAAATATCCACGCACATTGGCCATTTGCAAATGTGCTGCACACAAAGCGGGCAAAGACATTGTGTCCTTGGGAAATGCCTTTGCTGACAAAACTGCAAAAGAAGCTGCTTTAGGCCCCATTCACACCCTTACATTACAGTCATGATCCAATACTGTTCTGGACCACACCATTTTAAAAGATATGCAACAGCAAGCTCCAGACACGGAAAAGAATTTGTGGTTAAAACATGGAGCTAAATTAACAAATGAAATCTATATGTGACCTGAGAACAAACCTATCCTTCCTAAAAATCTTTATAAATGGGCGGCCATCTTGAGCCATGGGGTGACCCATGTCTCCAGAGGGGGGATGGTTGGACAGATACATAAACATTTTACAGCCTATGGATTTAATTCGTATTCAAAAGGTTTTTGTAGAGCATGCCTCACATGTGCCAAACACAATCCACAGGGATTTTCTGAGGCCACGTAAAGGGATTTCCAACACCACAATATCTATTTCAAATTATTCACATGGATTTTATTGAACTAAACAAAAGTAAAGGGAAAAAATATTGTTTAGTGATAATTGATGCATTTTCTAAATGGATAGAAATTTTTCCAACAAATAAACCCGATGCTCTGACAGTAGCAAAAGCTCTCTGCAGAGATATCCTAGATATTCCTAGGTATGGCATTCCAGAAAAAATATACAGTGACAATGGAACACATTTTGTAAACCAAATAGTGAAGCACATAGGTACTCTGTTTCACATAGAGCTAAAAAATCACTGTGCGTATCACCCTCAAAGTGCTGGATTAATTGAGAGAATGAACGGAACAATAAAAAACAGGCTAAAAAAGTGCATGGAGGAAACTGGCAGACCATGGACTAAGTGTTTGGACTTAGTAAAAATGTACATAAATATCACATCAACATCTGGATTGACACCTTATGAGACTCAGTGGGAAACTGATGAAGAATCCAATTTAGCAGATTATATGAGGAAGATGCTAGAAACGCAGAAACAGAAAGGAACTGATGAGAGTCATTCTGTTTCCCAGCAGGACACCCAACTTGTGAAACCAGGAGACTGGGTTTTGGTGAGGAGCATAAAGAAGAAGCACTGGCATTCACCTAAGTGGGAAGGGCCTCACCAAGTACTGCTAACAACTCCTACTGCTGTTAAAATAGCTGAAAGATCTACTTGGATTCATTTATCACATTGTAAAAAAGTCATTTCGGCTGAAAACTCCGACAAGGGAGGTGCTTAAAAGTCTGATAATAGGGTGGACTCAGACATTTAGAGTCGAGAAGATCCGAAAGTCAGCGAAGCAAAAAAGTCACACTAAACCAAGTAGAGGAGAGTTTCAGCCAAAATGACCTCTAGGTGTTTCTGTAATACAGTGAGATGCAGCATTTTTCTTTTACTCATGATTCTAACCGTTTCGTTCTTCTGGTACTTGTGGGAACCCCCGAAAGTTAAAACTGTTAACCTAACCTTAAAAAGACAAAAGAGAGAAACCATTAAAGGTCAGTACCCATTCTGCCAAGTGCCAAATTACTATCAGGTAGGAGTGCAGGTGTGCCTGCAATCCAACTCTTCCCAAGTAGTAAATATTCCATTCACCGCATTGAAGAGCCAAACAGCTAATGGTGTAGATTACAGAGATCACACTTGGTATATGACAAATGACATAAAAAACTAGAATCGTTCAACTACTGAAGAAGTTGAAGAAGGCGCCCGCCTGGTGGTGGGCATGACCGTCAAAGGCAAAGCTTCCGAGTTCCTTGGTCGTACGCTCTCATCGCTTGGGGATTTTAAACCAAACCTTCTGAGTGAAAAGGATTTGTCTTCATCAAAACCTGCCGACCGGGAAAACTTTGCGTCTGCAGAGCTGCAAACTGCGTATTTCAATCTGAGACGCAGCTAATGAGCTAATTGGCGACAGCCGACAGTCAATGTTTCCCAATCATTTGCTACGGTAGTCCTAAACCACTACTGACGTAATACACTTTTTGGCCACAAGCGTCATTTTGGGGGCGTTGTTTCCACTTCTTTTCGTAGAGCCGTTTTTAATAGAAAGAAGAAAAGGCAAAAACGGTCCAAACAAAAGGTTGTAACATTTACATTTGTAACCTCTGCGTTACATAAACACTAGAATTAAATCTTAATAAATAAAAGTATAGACAATTATTTCAGTAACTCAATTCAGTAAGTGAAATACACTATATACAGGGGTTGGACAATGAAACTGAAACACCTCTCATTTTAGTGTGGGAGGTTTCATGGCTAAATTGGACCAGCCTAGTGGCCAATCTTCATTAATTGCACATTGAACCAATAAGAGCAGAGTGTGAAGGTCCAAGGGTAAGAGCACAGTTTTGCTCAAAATATTGCAATGCACACAACATTATGGGTGACATGGGTGAGTTCAAAGGAGGACAAATTGTTGGTGCACATCTTGCTGGATGTGTCAAAACTTTCTTCAATTGAATAAAAACAAAACTGAAGTAATAATATTTGGACCAATAGAGGAGAGATCAAAAGTTAGCACACAGCTTCAGTCGCTTCAGCTAGAAACCACTGATCAGGCCCGAAACCTTGGTGTAGTGATGGACTCAGACCTGAACCTCCAAAAGCATCTAAAGACAGTGACAAGGTCGGCTTTCTATCACCTGAGGAACATTTCCAGGATTAAAGGACTAATGTCTCAAAAGGATCTTCACTGGCTCCCTATATCTCTGAGAATAGACTTTAAAATACTTCTGTTAGTCTATACATCCCTGAATGGCTTAGCACATAAATACATCACAGACTTGTTATCAGTGTATCAACTTTCCAGACCACTAAGGTCTTCTGGCTCCAGCCTACTCTGCATACCTAGAACCAGAACTAAACAAGGAGAAGCAGCATTTAGTTCCTATGCTCCGCTTATCTGGAACAAACTTCCAGAAAACTGTAAAAGTGCAGAAAGCCTGAGTTCTTTTTGTGATGAATTTGGATGGACCCAAGAAATACCCGAAAACGAGTGAGTAAAACACTTTAACAGTCTTTATTTAGACGCTTGCGGCGCGGTCCCCTGGCACGGCTCGCACTCTGCGACTGGCAACTCCTGAAGGCAGAGTGATAGGTTAGTTACCAGCAAGAACAGACGGGCAGATGAGAGAGAAGCAGGGTCACTAATCTGGCCGCACTGTGGGCAGAACTCTGACTCCAGATGTAGATGGGGTCCGAGAGGGGGTTATCCAAGGCTCTTTATCCAGGTCCAGTCCGGGTCTTTGTCCAGGGGGAATCCGTTTAATCCAGGCAGCGGTTTTCCAAGGGAGAATCCAACAGAGCATCCAAATCCAGGTCCGGGTCCAAAATCCAAAAAGCACAGACAGAACGGGGGCAGGCAATCTCGTTACTCACAGACAGGCGGGGGTCAGAAACACGGAGAGGCAATCCAGATCTCTGAGGCTGACAGGCAGAACCCAGGCAGGCAGACAAATCCAAAAGGGGGCAGACTGGTTTCAAAAACAGAGGCAGAACAGGTCGACAGGCAGACAGGCAGACATGAACTCAGTAACTAGGCTGGAAGCGCTCACCGTATGGCTAGAGACGTTCTGGCACTGGAGGCTGCAAAGAGCAGAGCTTTTAAGCAGGGAGGGCAGAGATGGAACAGGTGCGCTGATTGCAATTAGCAGCTCCAGTGCCAGAAACGTTACAGAGCCCCTCCCTCAAGGGCGGATTCCAGACGCCCTAGGCTGATCCGGGTGGGCTCTGTGGAAATCCCTAATAAGGGACTTGTCCAAGACGTGGCGGGCCGGGACCCACTGCCGTTCTTCAGGCCCATAACCCTCCCAGTCAATGAGGTACTGGGTGCCTCGACCCCATTTACGGGACTTCAGGATCCTCTTGACAGTGTATACAGGGGACCCATCAACCAAACGGGTGGGAGGTGGGGATGTGGTGGTGGGAACCAGACTGGAGGTCTTGACAGGCTTGATGCGGGAAACATGAAAGGTGGGGTGGACCTTCATAGCAGAAGGCAGACGGAGTCGGACCGCCACCGGGTTAATCACCTTGGCGATAGTAAACGGCCCGATGAATCGTGGTGCCAACTTCTTACTATCCACCTTCAAGGGAAGATCCCTGGTGGATAACCAAACCCTGTCCCCAACCTGGTACGGTGGGGCTGGAACTCGCTGGCGATTAGCTGCGTGGGCCTGACTCTGAGAGGCGGCGAGTATGGCTTTCTTAGCCCTCCTCCAGGTGCGCTGACACCTCAAAGCTGAGAGACGGGCAGACGGGACTCTGGACTCTATCTCCTCTGTGGTAAAAACTGGCGGCTGGAACCCGTAAACCACATAGAAGTGAGAGAGGCCAGTAGAGCTGGAGGGTGTGGCGTTAATCGCATGCTCTACCCAGGGTAGATTCTGAGCCCACTTGGTGGAGTCTGACTGGCAAAAGAGGCGGATCTTGGTCTCGACCTCCTGATTTACCCTTTCAGATTGGCCGTCTGTTTGGGGGTGGAAGCCAAAGGAAAGGTTCACAGAGATGCCTAGCATGGCACAAAACTCCTGCCAATAACGGGCCACAAACTGGGGACCCCGATCTGACACAATGTCAGAGGGCAGACCGTGCAACCTAAATACCTCCTTGGCAAGGATCAAGCCCATCTCCTTGGCTGAGGGGAGTTTATGTAAGGGGACCAAATGGACCATTTTAGAGAAACGGTCCACGATTGTGAGGATAACCGAGTAGCCATCGGAGGAAGGGAGACCAGTAATAAAGTTCATTGAAAGGCTGGACCAGGGCCGAGGAGGGATGGGCAGGGGACGAAGCAGGCTTGAAGGGGGGCGACGGGAAACCTTAGCCTGACTACAGGGAGAACAGGCGGCAATGAATACCCCGACGTCCTTGGCCAGGGAAGGCCACCAGAATTGGGATCTGATGAGCCGAAGGGTTTTATTGATGCCAGGGTGACCGTAAAGTCGGGAACTGTGACAAAACTGAATGACTTTATGCCTGAGGTGGGGAGGAACAAAGAGCCTGTCCTTGGGACAGGCCTCGGGTGTCTGCACAGAGCTCAGGGACTCCCTTACCTCCCTCTCAAGTCCAAGGCGGGAGACAGCACACCTCACAGTATCTGGCAGAATGAACCCCCGTTCCTCTTCCGGATCCTCCTCTGTCGCCTCGAAAACCCTGGACAAGGCGTCTGGCTTGGTGTTCTTAGACCCCGGCCTGTAGGAATGGGTGAAGTTGAAACGACTAAAAAATAAGGCCCACCTGGCCTGCCTTGGGGTTGAGTCTTTTGGCAGTCTTCAGGTACTCCAAATTGCGGTGATCAGTCCAAACTAAAAAAGGTGTCTTGGAACCCTCGAGCCAATGCCTCCATTCCTCTAAGGCCAGTTTTACAGCCAGAAGTTCCCGGTTGCCTACATCATAGTTCTGCTCGGACTTTGATAATCTCCTGGAGAAAAAAGCACAGGGATGAATACGACCATCATCAGACTCCTGGCTGAGGATAGCTCCAACTCCAGAGCTAGAGGCATCCACCTCCACTATAAATGGTTTCTCTGGGTCAGGAGAAACGAGGACTGGTGCTGAAGTGAACAATTCTTTAAGAAGCTTGAAAGCTTTGTCTGCCTGTTCATTCCAAGCATATTTGGCCTTGCAAGAAGTGAGAGTGTGGAGTGGAGAAGCGACCTGACTGTAGTTATTAATGAACCTCCTGTAAAAATTTGCAAACCCCAAAAATCTCTGGAGTTGCTTACGATCCACCGGGGTGGGCCACTCAGTAACTGCCTGAACCTTGGCTGGATCCATGGCAATCTGCCCAGGTGACAAAACAAAACCAAGGAAGGAGGTGGATGTGGTGTGGAATTCGCACTTTTCTGCCTTAACATACAGCTGATTCTGAAGAAGGCGGAGGAGGACGGAGCGGACGTGATGTTTGTGAATGGTGAGATTCTTGGAATAAATGAGGATATCATCCAGATAAACAAACACATATCGACCGACCATGTCTCTAAGAACCTCATTGACCAGATTTTGAAAAACGGCTGGGGCGTTGGTAAGACCAAAAGTCATGACCAGGTATTCATAATGGCCGGTGGGGGTGTTAAACGCAGTCTTCCACTCGTCACCCTCTTTAATCCGGACCAAGTGGTAGGCGTTGCGAAGGTCCAACTTAGTAAAAACCTGAGCTCCTTGGACCTGGTCAAATGCGGTGTTCATTAGGGGAATGGGATATCGGTTCTTCACCGAAATATTGTTAAGACCCCTATAATCAATGCATGGGCGGAGAGAGCCATCTTTCTTACCAACAAAGAAAAACCCCGCTCCCGCTGGTGAAGAAGAGGGGCGAATGATGCCTGCCCTTAGGGACTCATTTATGTAGTCCTGCATGGCCTGGGACTCTGGGGGGGACAAAGAATAGAGGCGACCTCTGGGTGGAACGGCGCCTGGCAACAGGTCAATCGCACAATCATAAGGGCGATGAGGAGGTAAACTCGCGGCCTTGGCTTTGTTAAAAACCTCCTTTAAATCATGGTAAACGGACGGAACTTTGGACAGATCCGGATAAAATTCATCAATTTTACCCTCGGATGAGTGGAGAGGTTGGGCGGAGAACAAACAAAACTCAGAACAGGACGAAGCCCAACCTGTAATCTCGACCCGCCGCCAGTCTATCTGGGGGTTGTGTTTACGTAGCCAGGTAGCGCCCAGGATGACTGGAACCTGCGGGGAGTCAATAATCAAAAAGGTAAGTTTCTCCTTATGATTACCTCCCAAGGTTAACTCCACAGGCTCGGAGACAAGGCGCGACTGGTTGAGTTCGTGCCCATCCAAGGCGAGAACACTACGGGCAGCAGAACCATTGTGGAGTGGGATGTTAAGCCTCCTGGCCAAACCCTCATCCAAGAACTCAGTGTCGGCTCCTGAATCGATAAAAACAGAAACACTGTGGGATTGTGAGGAAAAGGTCAAAGTTGCAGGAAGTAATCGATCGGTGGGGACAGCAAGTTTGGTGTGGCTCAGCAGGGATGCCCCACCCCCTACTGAGCTTGGCCTTTTGACTGGACAATTCCGGACCTGATGACCTGTCCCCCCGCAATAGAGGCAGAGTCCATGCTGCAGTCTGCGCTGGTACTCCTCCCTTGACAGACCCACCTTGCCCAACTGCATAGGCTCCGGCTCGGGTGGATTCTGAGAGATCGGTGAAGTGACAGGGGGAGGAGCCCACACTAGAAGATGGTTAGAAGGGGTTGAACGACGTTCCCTTCGCCGCTCCATGAGACGGAGATCCACTCTATTAGCCAGCTCCTCGAGCTGTTTCAGGGACTTAGGATACTCCCGAGTGGCAAGCTCATCCTTAATCTTGTTGTTGAGCCCAAAAATAAAAACATCCATAAGAGCAAACTCGTTCCATAGACTCTCTGCAGACAATAAATGAAAATCAATAATATAATCAGCCACAGGTCTATCCCCCTGTCTTAGGGATAGAAGCCCCCTAGAGGACTCCCGGCAGGGCAACACGGGACTGAAAACTCTCACAAGCTCCTTGGAGAAGTCATGATATGAGTGGCAGATGCGTGAGTCATTCTGCCACTCGGAAGTTCCCCATAAGCCGGCCAGCAAAGAAATCACATAGGCTATCTTGGACCGGTCAGAGGGGAATGAGGAAGGTTGCAACTCGAAAGTGTATCTCACATTGTGTGAGAAAAGCCCTGCAATGTTCTGGATCACCAGAAAACATCCCCGGCGGAGAGAGACGGGGCTTTGACGAGGGCGACGTCACCGGAAGTGACGGAGGGCTAGGGGAAGCTGCTTGCGGAAGTGAGGGTTGCGAGCTTCCCTGACTTTGAAGATGACTTAAAATCTCCGAAACGCCGGTTTCTAAGTCTGAAATGGATTTCTCTACCCCCGCACGCCACTGGCTTTCGGGTACAGGGTCCATGTTGGGTGGCCAGAACGTACTGTGATGAATTTGGATGGACCCAAGAAATACCCGAAAACGAGTGAGTAAAACACTTTAACAGTCTTTATTTAGACGCTGGCGGCGCGGCCCCTGGCACGGCTCGCACTCTGCGACTGGCAACTCCTGAAGGCAGAGTGATAGGTTAGTGACCAGCAGGAACAGACGGGCAGATGAGAGAGAAGCAGGGTCACTAACCTGGCCGCACTGTGGGCAGAACTCTGACTCCAGATGTAGATGAGGTCCGAGAGGGGGTTATCCAAGGCTCTTTATCCAGGTCCAGTCCGGGTCTTTGTCCAGGGGGAATCCGTTTAATCCAGGCAGCGGTTTTCCAAGGGAGAATCCAACAGAGCATCCAAATCCAGGTCCGGGTCCAAAATCCAAAAAGCACAGACAGAACGGGGGCAGGCAATCTCGTTACTCACAGACAGGCGGGGGTCAGAAACACGGAGAGGCAATCCAGATCTCTGAGGCTGACAGGCAGAACCCAGGCAGGCAGACAAATCCAAAAGGGGGCAGACTGGTTTCAAAAACAGAGGCAGAACAGGTCGACAGGCAGACAGGCAGACAGGAACTCAGTAACTAGGCTGGAAGTGCTCACCGTATGGCTAGAGACGTTCTGGCACTGGAGGCTGCAAAGAGCAGAGCTTTTAAGCAGGGAGGGCGGAGATGAAACAGGTGCGCTGATTGCAATTAGCAGCTCCAGTGCCAGAAACGTTACACTTTTAAATCAAGACTAAAAACACATTTGTTTAAAATTACCTTTGACTGTTCTAGTTAAACTGTTTTACTGTTTTTAATGTTTTTCTTTGTTTCTACATTCTATCTCTACTTGCTTTTATTCTATTTTCTATCTACATTTTATTCCTACTTGCATTTATTTTGCTATATTTTAATCATGTAAAGCACTTTGCATTGTCTCTGTACTGAATTGTGCTATATAAATAAATTTCCCTTGCCTTGGATCTGTGACCAAGACACAGCAAGTGTTTGTGATGTATCAAGAGCCACGGTATCCAGGGTAATGTCAGCATAGCACCAAGAAGGACGAACCACATCCAACAGGATTAACTGTGGACGCATGAGGAAGCTGTCTGAAAGAGATGTTCGGGTGCTAACCCGGATTGTATCCAAAAAACATAAAACCACGGCTCCCCAAGTCACAGCAGAATTAAATGTGCACCTCAACTCTCCTGTTTCCACCAAAACTGTCCGTCGGGAGCTCCACAAAGTCAATATACACAGCCGGGCTGCTATAGCCAAACCTTTGGTTACTCGTGCCAATGTCAAACGTCGGTTTCAATGGTGCAAATCTTGGGCTGTGGCGTCTGGGTTAATTGGACTTGATTCAACAATATCCTTCAGTAATTTAGGAAAAACGGCAGCACTAGCACTGCTACCATTAGCAGCAACAAGATGGAGGAGTTCACCTCTGACCCAGAACTCAAAGAGTACTGCTTGTTGTCTGCTCTGAATAATACACAGCGCCACTCGTGGACAGTATAGGAACTGCAGGAACGAAGTACGTCTTTTTCAGTAATCATTGTTGAATGATGATAATGCATTTGGCTGCCGCGTTTGACACCTCTGCTCTATACCATACTAATAAATGATTGTGGTCTAAAACCAGGTGTTTCAGTTTCATTGTCCAACCCCTGTAGATGACTTATTTTCTAGCGATGATTTCTGTCACGAGGACATAATGCAGTGTTGTGCTGGCAGCCATCCCAACTAATAAAAATAAGATTTAATATTAAAATAGTACATTATAGCAGTAAAATAAATACAATTATTGTGGTTTAAGGACAAGTTTGGTACCTGCATTAAGGTTAATTTCAAAAGGTACTTGTCATTTTCAGACTAAAAAACATTCTAAAAAGATGTTCTAATTCAGTGAATATGACTGAATATTTAAACAAAAAATAATAATGAAATTAATTATTCTTTCAACTAGCAGTTTTTGAGTATGACTAATTCATGCGCCCGCCTTCAATGCATAGGGGGGCGCCTAAAAATAATAAAGAAACCCTTATTAGGTGCATAGCATAAGGCCTCCGCCATGCATTTTCAATGCATAGGCGGGCGCCTAATAAAGAAACCCTTATTAGGTGCATAACATAAGGCCTCCGCCATGCATTTTCAATGCATAGGCGGGCGCCTAATTACAGTATAAAGTGCAGCAGTGATAATTTAACAGTAAAACAATTGAAATGTAAACAATGCTGGAGAAAAATACAGTGTATAGGTGAGTATTTTTAAAAACCATTTGTGCAGAAATGATTTGTGCAAGAATGCATTTTAGAAACTGATGGTGTTAAATGCTGAACTGAAGTTCAGGAACAGCATCCGCACGTGCGTGTTCTTCTCCTCCAGGTGTGTCAGGCTCGGGTGGAGAGCGGAGGAGATGGTGTCCTCAGTGGAGCGGTTCCGTCGGTAGGCAAACTGGAACCGGTCTAGTGTTGGGGAGAAACTGGAGACGATGTGTTCTTTTACCAACCTTTCAAACCACTTCATCATGATGGGAGTCAGTGCAACAGGCCGGTAGTCGTTGATACAGGTGACTTGAGGTTTCTTTGGCACCGGAATGATGGAGGCAGACTTGAAGCATGCTGGCACTGTGGCTTGCTCCAGCGAGGTGTTAAAAATGTCTGTGAGGACACCAGCCAGCTGACCTGCACATTCCTTGAGCACCCGCCCAGGTATGTTGTCGGGACATGGGGCCTTCTGCGGGTTGACTCTCCTTAGAGTCTTCCACATGTCGGCTGTGTCAAGGCAGAGCACCTCCTTTTCCTGATGGGGGACAGCTTTCACTGCTGGAGTGCTGTTTAGTGCCTTAAACCTCCCAAAGAAGTTGTTTAGACCGTTAAGAAAGTCAGCATCAACTTCGCCCAACTTCGCTCACCGGGGGGAGGGCGTGTTGTATTCTGTTATTGCCCGTATGCCTTTCCACATGCTCCTGGTGTTGCTGGCGTCAGGGAAAAGCTCCTGGATTTTCTGACTTTGGTTCCCCTTCGCTAGCCTGATGGCATGGTTCAAGTTGGCTCTCGCTGTCCTCAGTGCCTCCTTGTCACCAGACTTGAAGGCTGAGTTCTGCTTTTAGCGCTTGACGGACCTCCACAGTAATCTAGGGTCATTGGTTGGCTTGGGTGATGATGGTCTTGGTGGTGCTGACGTCCTCAATGCATTGATGTAGGCTGACACAGTCTTGGCGTACTCATCAATGTCGATCTTGTCCTCATAAGTTGCTGCAGCTTTGAACATGTTCCAGTCAGAGCACTCTAAACAGTCCTGGAGTGCCTCCATTTCTCCTTCAGTCCACACCCTCACCTGCCTTACTACAGTTGTTATTGATGTAAATGCAGAGTCCGCCTCCTCGGGTCTTACCACTGAGTTGTTCATTTCTGTCGGCGCAGATAGTAGCTAGCCCCTCCAGGCTAACGGCGTTGTCCGGGATTGATTATGTAAGCCATGTCTCCGTCAGGATGAGAGCGCAGCAGTCTCTAAACTCCCTCTTTGCAGAGAGCTCGAGTTGTAAATGGTCTATTTTGTTGTCTAGTGAGCAGACAGCAGGATGGATGGGAGCGGCGATCTGAAGGGATTAGCCTAAGCTTAGCAGCTAAGCCTCCGCGGCAGCCGCGTTTCTTCGGCCGGCTACACCGCTTCCGCTTTGCTCTCCACCGGCGTGAGCTGCTCGTCGAGTCCGCTGCCTCACAGGCCCCCGGGACTGGTACCCATAGTACTCCGAAGCCGCGTAAACAATCGAGCGTAGTAGTGGTTACAAGTCCAAAAACTACATGACCGTAACTCCAGCTGGCGCTGGTGGTCATGCACTGATCGGCTGGGTAGATGAGTGGTTTCCAGCGAGTTTGGCGCCATTTTTTATCAAAATATCCAGAGTTGTAATGGAGCTGTACGCCTAGCCGCTGCCCGGAAGCGCAGCCGGAAGTCAAATAACCCAAAACTACAGTAAATAACAAAAAATATTGCTGTTAGATTTTGACTGTGTAACCTTACAAATGGCATCCCAGATACTAGCACAGGCTGTTTGTAAAAACTGGAAGGAATGTGTGATATGAATATTTAAATGAGTAATGATACAGGTGGTGCTCTATTAGCTTGGTGTTAGCGTAGTTTTAAGTAGTCTTGATATGTTTTATGCTGTTTGCTAAACTGATTGTGGGCTTATGCGGTCTTGTGTTTGACAGATGACAGCCACTGTGATGCAGAGGCTGACCGGACCGCTCCATAACCAGAGTCACTTATAAATAAAGATGCTGACACTACAGGCACCGATGGATCGCCCCTATGAGAAAAGAAGCAGAACGCATGTGGCTGGGAAAACACTGGCTTCCTGGAGTATCTTTGTTTTGGTGATGAAGTGACGGCAGACAGACAGAGGCTTTACCATCGGAGATTTAGGCTTGTTCTACCAACATTCACCCATAAAAGGAGGGCAGTTGTCTGATGAGGATGTGACTGCCACAAGGAGGATTGCAAATGTCCACATACATGTGAAAGATTTATCAGGAGGCTCAGAGTTTTGACAATAATCTCCCAGACTGTACCCATCAAGTTTGTAAATAAAATGGACAAAATCTTAAGAATCTGTGCAGTGAACATGCAGGGGGAATAATCCACGAGGATGCTGATTGAGCGGAGACGTTTACATGTCAAAAAGATCCTGATTAGTTATATTTTACTGTAAACCAGTGGAATTATAATACAGAAGAATGTGTTTTGGATTTCTGCTTTTAAATATTCTTTTGTGTAGCACCTTGAGGTTTTACATTTTGGAATTATTTTAAATTTTTAATAACTTTTCAAGTATTGTGTATCCTTATTTTAGACTATTTAAATGTTCCCATATACAAGAATTGTGTCCAACTAAAATGTGTATTATTAAATTTTGCAATCTATTTCACTTGCCAATGTAATTTGCATTTATTCATATTTTGATTATTTGGATGTTGTCCTTAGCACATGTGAAGAACTAAAGTGTATCTTATGTACATGAACTGGCAAGAAGATACAGTATTTCATTTATTGAATTTATGCAATTTGTTTACATTAAATGTAATTACATTACACTCATGGCATATTTTTAGGCAATTTAATTCTTTGTGGTGCAGAAAAAATCCATCATTCAGCCTTTTGGGGACAGCACTGCTCATCTGTTCAGAACAATCCAGTCAGACCTTTGGCCACGGCAAACTGCACCTTTTAACAAAGTTAAAGGAACAGTTATTTTTTATTTATATTACAGTACTTGGTGTCATCATATTTATATAAAATATGGATAGTTTATAGTGACAACTATAAATTGTCCATATTTTTTACTTACCTTCCTGATATACTTATCCAAATTACCTTTCAATATTAGCCTGTTATGAATTAGAATGATGTGCTTACCTTTACAGACAGGAAGAGGTGGTGTGCTGACAGCATATTACCCAAACTTTAATGACTTTACCTTAACTTTACTTTTTAACGTGACGAGCTTGCATCAAGAGCTTAGACTAGTTTAGTTTATCTGCAACTTATATGTAGGCTAAAATGAAAGGCTAAAGTGGGCAAACACAAACAAAAGAATTAGTTTCAAGCTTTTTGTACTAATTTATAACCATCCATCCATTTTCCATCACTTTTGTTCCTGTTGGGATGGTGAGGGGTGCTGGTGCCTATCTCCAGCTGTCAATGGGCGAGAGGCGGGGTTCTCCCTGGACAGGTAATATATCTGAAATACGAGAGGCCAGCAAATACATTATGCATTCTTCCATGTGTCAGAGACACTCCTCTGGTAAGCCGCGGATTGGCAGGAATGGGCTGCAATGGGCTGTCATTTTTAGCCATCCTCTCCACTTAAAGCAATAATTTACTTGTAATGCCAACTTCTTTTCCTGCTTATTATTCCTCCTCCTCCTCTTCTTCTTTGTCTTAAATGAGTCAGACTAAAAGCATACTAGCACCACCATCGGGATAAAGTTATCACGTTTATACAATATAATTATCACATTTATACAATATAATTATCACGTTTATACAATATAATTATCACATTTATACAATATACTATCATGTTTGTACAATATAATTATCAAGTTTATACAATATAATTATCACATTTATACAATATACTATCATGTTTATACAATGTAATTATCACATTTATACAATATACTATCACGTTTATACCATATACTATCATGTTTATACAATGTAATTATCACGTTTATACAATATACTATCACGTTTATACCATATGCTATCATGTTTAAACAATATAATTATCATGTTTATACAATATGAGTAGGAAAACTACGCTTCCGTAGGTTTGGGAGCGTATCTCAGACTCGAGCAGAGAGTGGTTTGCGTGTGAATAAAAGGAGGCAAGCGAGAGGAGAAAATATCTGTGTAAGAAGCATTATATCATATTATATTAGATTAGATTCACCTTTATTGTCATTACACAGGTACAGGTACAAGGCAACGAAATACAGTTTAGGTCTAACCAGAAGTGCAATAGCAAAAAGTGCAGGATAAACAATGGTTCCCTAAGTAAAGGACATGGGTTTTTACTGAATAAATATAGAGATGGATGCTATTATAAACAGAATTTTACTGATAGATTTGTCCTATGAATATAATATATAGATAACTAGTATTGTGAACTAAATTTACAGCTGGATATGTACTGAATATAATATATAGGTGGATATTACTATAAATAGAGTTTTTTTTACAGATATGTACAATAGCATAATATACAGGGCAGAAACAAAGATTTGATGGAGAAGAGAATATATTTGAGAGAAAGCATATGTTTGAAAGTGAGCATTACAAGTTTTGATTGCAAGAAGAGGAAATTCTTTTCTCAAATTGAAAATTTGTGCTCTTGGGTTTTGGGAATAAAAATCCTCCAAAGAATGGATTTTGTCATTCTGATCCACACTCCTCACCAGCTGATGGCAGTAATGCATCCCGAAAAGATTTATGCCAACTGCCAATAAACTCAAAGAAAGATGAAAAAGAACAACAAGAACAAGAAGAAGGTGGTTCTGATTCAAGTTCTTCATTATATTCATTGAAAAATAATCACGCTATTAGTAGACCGGATCTTTTATTAGAAATTCAGTTAATAACTTATAGAATTCAAGCAATGGGTTTATTAGTTATATTTACATGGATACCGTCACATATAGGAATAAGAGGGAATGAGTTGGCAGATAAATATGCAAAACAAGCTTCAAAAGATAGTGTTATTGATATATTAGTTCCATTTAGTAAAGAAGAAATCAAATCTATTATTAAACAAAAGGTTAAGGAAAGATGGCAGAGACAGTGGGAGGAAGATAGAACTGGTAGATGGCTGTACAGTATTCAAAGAAAAGTTGGTGCAATGAGGAGAACAGGACGAAATAGAAAGGAGGAAACAGTTATATCTAGGTTGCGTTTTGGACATACAAGGTTAAACAGTAATTTATTTAAAATAGGAAAACATCGAAATGGAAGTTGTGATTTTTGTGGTCAAGAAGAGACGGTAAAACATGTTTTGTTGTTCTGTACAAAATATTCTGTTGAGAGAAGGAAATTAGTTAGTCGGTTACAAGAAAATAAATTACAGTTAAATTTACAAGATATTTTAGGAAAAAATTCTACTTCTAAAGATATAAGTTATTTAATTAATTATCTCAAGAAAACAAAATTGATAGAAAAGATATAAGTTGTTTTTTGTTTTGCTTTGAGGGGGTGTTTAAAGTTAGCGTCCCGATCCACACTCCATTCCAGTAGATGGCGGTAATGCACATCTAAAAGTTGCTTGCCAACCGCCATAAAGAAGAAGAAGAAGAAGTAGAAGAAGAAGTGGCCGTTTCTCAATTCACGAGAACGCGAGTCCGTACTCGCGTTCTCGTCAAGTCTGTTCTCGGTAAGAACACAGGAAGATCGGACTTGACGAGAACGCGAGCACGCAGCACGCATTGTGTTTTGGAACAGAAGCGTACTCGTGACGTCATCACATCCGCAGCTCTTGAGCATTTCTTTAACGTTCAAAACGATTTATACACTACACCATCATATCTTATTGAAAACATTTTTTTATTAATTTTTTATTAAAGTCTAATAAAATATTTTAAAAAAATACAGAACTGTGGGTATAAAACCAGCAATAGCGGGAATTTCTGGGGAGTTGTAATTGTAGTTGTAGAGGCGATTGAATCTTCTTTAAAAATCAGCACTTTGTAGAAGCAAAATGAGCGATACGAGCAATATTGCTGTTGCTTCGGTCGTTGGTCAACTTTACCAGCAGGCTGAAGAGGAGGTGATGCAGCTGAGGAGGCAAATCCGAGCAAGGAGAAGATTGATGCAGCAGAGGAGGCTCAGAAGGCAGGCTTTGCTCACCCATCTATTGCCAACTGGTAGGCATTTTAAGATTGACAGCCTATTTCCTACTTTTATCTTTAAAAAAAAACATTGATGATGGTATTAAAAACGTGATCAGGTTGAAATTGTGACTATTTTTCTATAAATAATTAAAATGAAGACCCAATTTTAACATTAGAAACAGTATGACAGTAAAGTTAAGCTAATTTATTGCACCTCCTGACCTTCACAGCATTGATCATTAAGAAAGGGGGAAAAAAAACACATTTTTATGTCTGTCCACCTTTACAGTGATTAATCTATAAATTATGTGCAGTTAGTTCAGCTATTTTTTCAGTGAAATGGTAAAAATACCAGAGAAGGCAAGCCATTTGTTACATTTACTATACTTGACTAGTTTTACAACACTATACATTTTACCTTTTCTTTCTTGAGAACTATACTTTCTGCATGTTAAGCAGTTATAGTTTTATGGTGTGAAAAGATTAGAATTGAAAAAAAACAATTATGGTAACATTTGGCATTTTTTATTTACAGGAAGAAACAGAAACAAAATATGTGAGGATAAACACCTCTGTGCCAATCCTCCAAATATTTTTTTAATGAAGGGGACCTGAAACCAGCCTTCAGGCTAAACAGGGCCACCATCGTCCTCCTCATTCAGCTGCTGTCCATCAGAAGGTCCATGGATGGCCACAGGAGACAGAGGTGCTGCTGACCCTCTGCTGGCTGGTCTGTGGAGCATCCTATAGGGAAACAGCTTGCCAGTAAGATCTCTTACCTTCTTGTCCTTAAATAGAGCCAGCAATGACACACAATTGATACATAGATTATATTAATTGGATAGAAGATTAAGACATATCAGTATATTACCTAAATTACAAGTTAATTTTATATTTGGTACAGGTCAAGTGGAGGCACGCTACAACAGACACCACGCCAAGGCTGATAAACATCATTGAGCGTGTCTTTGGTGGTCTGAAGACACGGTGGCGTTCCATCTTCTTCAGGGCGTTGGAGGTCTGCCTGACGTTTGCCCCAAAAGTAATCGCCGCCTGCTGCATCCTCCACAATATTAGTATAGCAGCAGGTGACCAGCTGGACGTGGAGGATGAGGAGGTCGACCCAGAAGACAGGGAGCTGCTCCAGCTGGCTGCATGTTTAAGTGAACATGACTACACCTGACCTAATGTAGATCAGTTCTAGTCATGTTCACATGCTGCTTCATTTCATTTTTAACCACCTTGAAAAATACATAAAATAATGCGTAAATTAATTTCCATTCCAACTATTTTTAATTGTAAGTTTATAGGCATTGTCTGTTTGTATAAGATCTTAATGAGTTATTTTGTTGTTTTAAACCATGTTAGTAACTGTTAATAATTTGTTGAATATATTACACCTTCATTCTGTTCCAAAGATAAAACATTTGTATAAAATAAATTTCTGTTTTTTCATATACTATTATTACTATTATTTTCTTTCCCTCTTTCTCCTCTCAATTATTCGTGTCATGACTCAGAAGAAACTCACTTAGATAGGAAAAACATTTATAGAATGTATTTATTTATTTTATATGCTGCTGTCGTCCTAGGGAGACATTTACAATTTATTCCAGCAAGTATTGAGTTAATAAAGCAACAGACGTCAGTCAGATAAACACAAAACAAATAAATCATAACCAGCGGTATTATGCACACTACTTTTTTTTAATTACGCACCAACTCTGTAAACAGGCCACATAGAGAAGCTTAAAAGTATAATATTCTCGCCTCAAACGATCTTAAAACGTACTTTTGAACAACAACAGCAGCAGAAAAGGGAATTTTTTAACTTACCGCTGTGAGCTCTGTTTGCGCTGTCTCAAATCAAGCTGCGGCCGCGGTGCATTCTGGGCAAGCGGTCAGTCTGAAGAACGCACAAGTCTGCTCTGATGCATGCTCGATAAAGAGGGCGGGCGAGAACAACATCCGGGGAATTCGGTGCGTTCTCGATTTGGCGTTCTCAGCATTGGAACAGTGCTCGGGCTGAGGCTGATGACGTGTCACGAGTACACGAGCACACGAGAACGCTCAAGAACGCATATTGAGAAACGGCCAGTGATTTTTGCCTCGTGAGAGCCATAATGGCCACCCCCAAAGGTACTGTAATCTGTGGTACGTTAAAGTTTTAAGCTGTGCCGTGAGTTTAATGGATTCGCTGTGGTTGGACACTGAAAAAGCTGGCATGTTCAAAATACTCATGTTGGGAACGAAACCAACATGAGCTACACACATTGTGTTCAGTGCCGTCAGGAAGGATTTCTCTGTCACACACAGTATACAATGTTAGCTGTTGGTTTAAACGTCCAAATAGCTACAGTCACAAGACAGCCAGACAGCAAGTAAATCTGTAGAAAACACGACTTGTTAACTTAGTCCCAGAGAGAGCCCACAGCTTCACTGTCCATCAAAGGGTTTTTAAAGAGTACATCATATGATGTTGCGAACTTGGGAGTCTGTGGAAACAAATAGCGGTTTAATTTAGTCTCTCCAGGTGCTGTGTAGATGTCTTTGTATTCTGTTTGGGCTCTATTTTTAATACTTTCAGTTTTCTCTATTCCTTGTTACGTTTTTGAATCATAACGTCACAGTATTTGCAGTGGAAAGTAACAAGGGCCGTTGCTCAATACTAAGGTGACCAGATCTCTGAAATCAAATCTGGGGACATTTCTAGCTCGTGGATAAAAATCAATACATCTCATCAAGATGAAATTAGGAAATGGGAACAGTAATGGTTTAATTTATTTTTGTACATGTTTATTAATATTCAAACAACAAAAATCAATTGTAAAAGCCAGGAATGTGCCTCTCCACACTTTTAGTATATTCTAAGAATAATAAGATGAATACATCAATAGTGTTATTAATAGAAAACTAGAACCGTGTCTCTGGGTTGGGGGACAGTGGTAGGGGTGGGAGTGGAGGGGTCAAGGGTGGTTAGCTGGGTTTTCCAATTTTGTGGGGCCCAAGGAGCTCTGCCGCCTCTTAAGGGGAGAGTGACATGAGGAAAAGAAAAACCAGTAAATACAAACATTTAGCCTGTGGAGACAAGAGTTCCCCCACCATTTCAAAAAGTGCAACAAATACTTATTCTGTTCACGTCTACATACCTATGAGAAATAGGTTTTTCTGCGTTAACATCAAAAAGTAGTGGTCAAGCCACTCATTGTGTGTTGTTGACCACCCCTTTCAGTAAAAAGCATAAAATCCAACCAACTGCGTGTGCATGACGAGACGGGTATATGAAGCTGTCACATAAGAATTCTAAGATTTTTCTCAGAATTTTACCTCGGTAAGATAAAAGTTATTCACAAAGCATCCTAGGCCCTTAGAGATCTCCTAAAGTGAAAAATGTTTTAGGAGTAGTGAGAAGCCTTTGTGTCTGAAGCAGGAGATCTTATTGGCTGATCCACCACCTAAACAGCGGAGGAAATCAAGACATAAACCTCTTTAAGAATCAGACAATTATCAATTTGCAGATAAGATAAACTTTGATAATTGCATAGTGGGGAATTAATCAGTTTCAGTGGCCTGAAATGGCGCTGCTCTAGTGATATAATTTTACTGAGGATAAATAATATTAATATTGAATAATCAGGAATAAAAAGTGGAGTAAAAACGGTGGAGATTACATAATCTGTGAGTTCTGATCTCCGAGGCAAAATGAATGATCCATAAATCGGGATTTTCATGATATCCTAGCAAATTTAGTCTTGCCTTGGTTTCACAAAAGCAGTCCCAAAAAAGTTACCATGGTGATTTATTCTGTACAGCTAGCCTGCTCTTGACCAGGTTAACAATCAGTCTTAGTTAATCCTGGTGCAATGAGTTTTGTCAGTGATTCTGTTTCCTTATGTGTTTTTTTTTTAATCAGCCTGCATTGAAATACCACTAATTGGTATTCAGTCAAGTACTATAATTCTTAATAATTAGGATGGTAGTATATACCCTTATTACCTTTATTACTATCCGTGTGGCCATTGTTACTGTTCAGTTGTGTTTTTGAAGACTTATGTTTTTCTAAGTTTGACAGAAAGGCATTTAATTAACTATTGTACGTGGCAATTAGAATAGCTGATGATGTAAAGGTGTTGGCAATAAACTGGTGTTACACCATTTTCCCCAAAATTCCCCAAAAGGAAACACCAATTGTACAGACCATAAGGCTCAGTGACCTAACAACTGTTGATGGAAGTAATGTTATGTTATTTGATTTTTTTTTTTATTATTATCATAAATAGGTAATTTAATTGCATATCAGATATCCTACATTAACTTCTTTTAATTTGTTTTAGTTTATGCTTAATGTTTTAAGTGCAAACACAATTTGTATTAATAATTAATGCCACTATTAAAATCTGATATGAGGTGAACATTGTTTTGCAAAGGCTGTCTGCTGAAAATGTTTCATCCTCTATACTTCTCTACTGCTTCAGGAATAGAGAAGTAAAGGAGTGGAAGGGTCAGTAAAAAAGCGCCACGTAGAATCAGAATCGGATATATAGAAAATGGCTTAACTTTTAAGTAAACAAATGTTTTCCTTTATACTAGCAGCAGTGTTTCCTTTCTTGAGTCTGATGTGCTTGAGTTCCCCTTAAGGCACCATTAACAGATGTTGCCATTGATTTATTTTCACTTGGGATTATTGTATTACAGCTAGCATAATAGGTTATTAAAGGAGACATAAGCGCCACTAGTTGGGCTGTTGAGCAATGGCGCCACCAAGTGGTGGCCAGGGTTAGCCATGGCCCCCCCATGCCATGTCCTGGCCACCCCACTTTAGCATTTCATCTCATTATGCATAGCCAGCTAGGCAGCCATTCTTCTTGACCTTCTATCATGCTTTTATTTGTATCTACCAGGATCTACTTTCCCCTACTAATTATTTTGTTTTTCAGTAAATGAATAAATATACACCTTATTCCTAATATAATTACACGATGAAAAGGAATTGTTGTTCAACTCAAAATGTTAATTGTACTGGTATTGGTCTATGCACATTAGATCATTAGTAACATGAAAAATCAACAATAAACCAAAAGATATTAGTAGGTGTTTACTTAAGTCTTTAATATAGTTTTCTACAGGCAGCGTTGCTACAACAGTAGAATAAAATCCTAAAATTATGGCCTTTGGTTTCAGTGTGCCACCCCACGAGTTTAAGTGGCCTCATCTGGCCCCCCCATAGAACATTTCTGGAGGCACCACTGCTGTTGAGCTCTGTCTGTGGACCAAAACAAGATGTCTGGCAAGCCAAGCCTCTTTCTACCTAGAAAATCTGAACACCAGACCAGTTATTCATTTCAATTTTACATGTTTTGTCAAAATGTACACAAGGATTATGGTGGGCAGCTCACAAGCCCACCGGGTTGGAGGAAACAATGCTAACGGTGTTAGCTGGGCTGCCGGCTACTAGTCCTACATGGCAGTAAGGCCTGGCCCTTTGTTGGTCAAACGCCAGCAATTACTCACAAGCCACGATGGTTACATTAAATTGCATTGAATCAACATAGCAACCGGAGTCTAACAAGACTGTAACACCAACAACAGCAAACATTTGCCTTTATGCTGTTACTAACCTGTTCAGGAGGAGAAAAGCTAGCTCAAACTGGAGCAGCTTCTGCTCTCAAAATGCTCTCCACCCTGGAAAAGCGAGGCCAAAGTTAATCCTATCAGAGGTAAACATTGTAATATTTATATTTAATTAATTAGGAATTCCTAATGGAGACAAAAAGTTTACATTACCATTTTGTTGTATTCATTACAAGCTGACATCACGGCGATGTAAAAGATTTCTATCTGCCTTTCCCTAGTCTGAATGCATCTTTTAAAGGCTGCGTCCCTCCCATGCTTGGGAGGAGGGTGATCTGTTCTTAAAACAAAGAGGCTGTTCTACTCTGCCAAGGGTCAAACCAAATGACCTACCCCCTGCCATAAAACCCATGTGTGTTATCTTAGCCTCAAAGAGAAGAGACAGTCAACAACCTTACATTCCTGAGTTCTTCCATACGAATACAACTGAGATATTTATTTTCCTCATCAGTTTCTTTCCTAATCTTACAAGTTTTTTACCAAAGGCCGTTTTTGTTTTTTTTGTTTTTGGTAGTAATGGGTCTTGATCGTGTTCAGGTGAACGGCTTTGTTGCATTTTATGGGAAGGGAGGGGCGGTCCGCCTCGCATAAGCAAATTCCTGCGGGAAACACTGCTACAGTCATTACTTCCTCTCGACCAATCGTAATGGCGGACCCAGGCACGCCGTCGGAAAGCGCCGCCCTCTCAAACCACAACACAGAGCACGTGAATATGTCGCAGCAAGTAGTGGCGGAGGAAACGGTCCCAAAACGGGGTTTTACTAGTTCGCCAGTCTGACAAAAATAAACCACAGTGATTTGTAAAACTTGCAAGGAACCGGTAAAAACAAAGTCTGGTAACACAACCAACTTGTTTCATCACGTAAGCCGCTCAGCCGCTCACTCCGCACGCGCTGCTGCGCGGGCATGCTGCTGTTGTCTGCAGTTAAAAAACCTGGCTTCAAACAATTACTCGCCACTCCGCCAGGTATAAAGTCCGCAATATCACGTTCCAGGACGCAAGTTTTTCTCTAACAGCGCTCCCTAAATTGTGCAACTAGTGCCGGGAATCAGTGCAAAATGAGCTGCAGTCTGTGTCCTTACACGCCACAACCTCGGACCTGCGTCAGCCTCTCTAATATGAAACCTAAGTAACTAGTGTACTATTCCCACCTAAATAGGCAATTTTATTTATTTATTTATTTGGTATATTTATTTTGGTCTTTATTTAATAATAAAGTCTTTATTTAATATCATAACTCATGTCTCTTAAGTTATTTTTCTTAAAAAAAATTCTGTTATGGTTAAAAAAAGTTGGTTAAATAAAGATTTAATTGGAATTCTGTCTTTGTGTTCTTTATTACAATTAAATAATTTAGCAATATCATAAAATGTCCAGGCAGAGCTGCACATAAAATATGGTTTTAAATATTTTCAATAATTATCTATATCGATCAATATGCATTTTTTTTTATCAATAAGCTTTTTTTCTATATCGTCCAGCCCTAATCTGAGCCAAAGGTATAGAAGTAAAAACTTAAAAACACAAAAGTACCCACAAAGACATGCAAAATGTTTACTAGGACCGGACGATTAATTTAACTATCAATGTATCAAGATTGAAAGTGTTTTTTTGCAATAAAATGGGTACTTTTGAGCGACATTCAGACCTTGGAGAAACAAATTTGGCAATTATTCCATTAAATGTCACATATCCAAAGTCTGTTATTCCCTTGAAAACAATATTTTCCTTTTGTTTATATTTTGAAAAAACTAAGCAATTTTTCCTACTGTTGTGCCATTATACACTGTATATAGTTATTTAATGTTTAATAAATAACTCTCTGTTAGGTATTGTCTGGTGAATATCAGCACAGGATCTGATATCAGGACAATAGTTGAAAGAGATGAATCCGGCCCGCGGGAAAAATGCGTGACAACTTCTGCGGTGGCTGGCGACCGGCGGTGCGTGAACCCCCGAGGTGGACAATAGGCCAGAGCGGCGCTTGGCTGCGAGGGCCGATCATCACCGCTTGCGGTTTTAATTTTCAGTTACTGTAGCTTTAACGACCAGACTTTGTCCATGTCCATACATGGAGCACAAGTGCTACACCATATAGTCAGTTGTCTAAGTCTTGGAGCGAAACCAACAGTGAGTATAAACAAAGTTGGTAATTTTAGTTGTTTCATATCACTCTGTTTTATGTTACAGTGTTTGACGGAGTTTGTTGAGTTTAAAAACCATGCTAATGCTAATGCTAATTGTGAAGCTAACCACTAGCATGAAGCTACTTTGGATACTAAGGCCAATTTAGTTTACTTTTGAACTTCATATGTGCTGTATTGGCAAATGTGCACGTTATTGCTGCATTTTGTTATGATTATTTCTTGTAAGTGCATTCATATAATTATAGCGTATTTACTGGAATGGGAAGAGTGTTATAAGTAGTTTACGTATCTAAAATGTAATACATTGTATATTGCATTTGTATTGCAGTTTTATAAAAAAAATAACTGAGAAGAGTCAGTAAAGCAACCTCAATCACATCTACAGAGTCTCCTATTTTGTTCGCTATCTGTCAGTCAGGGCAGAATATTGAACATTGTTAAACTTTTGTCACTGTCACATGACACTACAGCCCATTATCTAGATCAACCATGAGGTGCGACCTTAAAATTATGATATTCTCTATGCTGATTCCTTATCTCTAATACAGGATGAACCCGGGAGTATTTTTCTTTTGTGAAGTAGACATAAAAGCAAGATTTCAGTCAATTCCAGCTAAATCTCCTGACTATTGATCCTTGACAGACACAAATACCAAAACCCCTCCAATTTTATACTCAATAAAATTTCTGGGAAACAAATGATCCACCAGCGTGATTTGAAACGCTGCTGTTGCGTCCCGTGAGTTAGGTCTTCCCTGCGGTGGCGATGAAAGCCATTCACTATCGTTGGTCACTCCCAAGAACGACCATGGCTTTGTCTTTATTTGTGTCATCTTTTTAAAAAAAAATTGAAATCCCAAGGAAAACATTGTTTAAGAACCATTGTTTATGTTCAATAAACTCACGTGATCAAAGTTGATGAAAAATCTTGTTAAATAATTGAGGTCTCAATTTCAATCAAAAATATTTGTAATTATAACCTTGCAATAATTGAGCAGCCTTATTTGAAAGTGACATTAAAGTTTCTGGGAAAAAACCTCCCGGTGTAAAAAGGCTAATACGTGAGCTGTCATTAGCTTGACCCACACTACGTTCACGCTGCGCCCTCCTTCATAAAAATAAGCATTACGCAAGCCTCAGCAATTGCTTAGATCAGACTAGACCAGATCATACTACCTGAGAAATGGACCGTAGTTTGTGAAATTGAAGGGTTGTGTGTCTAACCAGGTAGTCAGCACCACAGGGGTGCCACAGGGGACTGTACTCTCACCATTCATTTTCCCACTTTACACCTTAGACGTCCAATCCAAGACAGACTCCTGTCATCTGCAGAAATACTCCGCAGATGACAGCTGCCCACTGTTGTGGCGCTTCTCAAAAAATGTGTACTTACCCCAAAATAATTTTTTTTGCCAACTGTGTAAACTGGACCAAAGGGTGCAAATGTTATGTTACTATGCATTTCTTTTTACATTTTTATGTGAACTTGTTTAGTCATGCAATATTTATCATAAAACTGTCTTAGTGCTGCCCTCTTAGGGATGAATGATGGCTATTGCAGTTGAATTTTCCTATTGGTTCTAACAGTACATGCTTTTGTCACTGATAAATGGTTTCATCCCCTTAGCCCCATGTTCGGGTAAAAAAGCCTGTCATTTAGGTGATTCAGACTCAGGAGCTGAAATCACAAGCATTCAGAGCCTTAATCTACAGTGTTTAGAGTTTGTTACCGCTTTAACAGTAGCCCATGTCAGCAATGATGCTGCTAACATCACTTTACCACTCATAAACTGTACCTATTCTGTACTTCACTGCCTCTGCAGCAGCAGGTTCGGGGTTTGCTGAGTTCGCGCCTTGAGCCAGCAGCTTGAGCATATGATATCTCAGCGTAGAAGACAAACTTTGCGCAGAGCGGGTGGAAGAAGACATGCTATGCACAGACGACCGGCGGAGCCGGGGGGCGGGGAGGAGAAGACAAGCTTTGCGCGGACGACCGGCGGTGGGGGGGAGACAAGCTTTGCGCGGACGACAGGCGGGGGTGGAGAAGACAAACTTTGCGCGGACGACCGGCGGAGCGGAGCACCTGTTTTTTCAATGCCATTCACTACATGCACGCGCGAAATAAACAACAAAATAACCTGCTACCGTCAAATAAACATGCAAGCATAACGAGTTAGGTTTTTCTTTTTTCTTTTTTTTTTTTTTTATGTTGGCGAGGTGGCCGCCTCGCCAAGATAGCGCTGCGGGAAACACTGCATTGACTTCCTGCCACTGCTATCTACCAACACCGGCAAGTGACACAGCTCCTTAATTCTACTACAGATTTACCTTCCACAAAAAGTTCCATTATTACTATTCAATGCTGTGAAAGCACACAGGGTTGATGATCTCAATGGATTGACTTGTGTAATGTAAAGGAAAAAGTGTAAATTCTATTCTCTCTCTATCCTTCCATCTATCCACTTCCTCTTAATACAATTTAGCGATCCTCTCTCTTGGTTTGTTGGTACTTTGTGTTAAATGATCAAATGTCTGCGTTTTCAGGTGAGGAAGGAATACTGGAGCCTCTGACTTTTCCAGAGCTCGAAGCTGAAAGTCCTAACACTCCTAGTCTGCTTCAGCATCCCAGTGACGAGCTGCTGGTCTGTCTATTTTGTTCGGAGTCTGTCCCTCTGCTGCAGAGAGACACCCTGTTCAGGCACCTGTTGCTGGACCACAAGCTTGTCATTGCTGACGTGAAGCTCATCGCCAACCTCCCAAGGTGGGGCTTGTTTCTTGTGCGTATAATAACCCACTATTATGCTTAACCACATGTATCTTTCTTATTTTACTTTATCAGGTACATGGTTTACTGGAAGGGCAGGTTGCTGGAGCAACCAGTCACTGATTTTTGCAGTGTGATAAAGACCAACTCCACTGGCCCAGTTGGTGAGTTTATTGGAACACACTACATCAGGACATCTTTTAATGAGAGGCACTGTGACAGTGTTCGTTACGTTTCGAGATTTCAAAATGCATCATTAGATTAGAGGGGACATATCTTGCAAAATCCACTTTTTTTTTAGACCTTGAATACATTTTGTTGCATAAAGGCATAGGTCAGATACTGGTTTCACAGTATACCACAATATAAAAAAAATCACAGTTTCAAAACTCTTACAAATCTCCGTCATACTATTTCGGACATACAAGTGTTTTTTGTCTCCTTGAGCCCAGAGGGTTTTCGGAGCAATTTCCACCTGAAATTAAATATCCAATATAAATCAAATACAGCTCCAAAGGTATAAAGTGTTAATGTAAAGTTTAGTATTCATGTGACACTAAGGCATTAAAGAATATTTTTCAAGTGGAACCACTTTTACAAATGTCACTCTCTGATTTACTGGTGATTAAACAAAGAAAAAGCCCAATTTTCTGAGTCTTGCCTGAATACTTTTCAAAATAAATACGGCAAAATTACATGAAAACCCTTTTGAAAATATCGGAAAAGCCTCAGACTTTGTATATCCACACCTTGACTATAACTGCAGCAAATATGGACTGAATCAACTAAAGCACATTTGTTTTACAAAGGTTTTAGTAATGAAAATTATTATTAATTATAATTTGCTATTATAATTTAATAATAGATTATTCAAACTCAAATGGTAGCTATAACAAATGTAATTCAAATGGTTGTAATCCAAGGGCTGTGATCCTGTATTTATTAACACTAACAATGCATTTATTAATAAGCTGTTATGAACTTATTTATGCTGGAAAAGTGTGATCTGACCGGTTGTTGACTGATTAGACTTATCCAGCAAACGTTGATAACTTAAATTATGATTTCAATTTGAGTTTTAACCCTTATTTCTTTATCACAAACCAATGGAAATATATTTAGTTGTTAACTCAAAAGAGGTACTTATTTTGCTCTTAGAGACCATTCAACTTCTGGACCAAAATAACCACAAACAATTACTATTTCACACGTTATTATTTATTAAACTAATAATTCCCTGTTACAGCAATTATTCTACCCAATAAAACACTACGTAACACTACTCGCTACTCAAAGAACATGCAAAAGAAAATAAATGAAAATAAAACAGGTCAAAAATGAATTAAAATGGGAGGTAGTACTACTTAAATCAATTCACAGTTGGTTAAGACTGATTGACATTACATTCAAGAAGTCGGCACTTTGACATAGCAGCATTGAAAGACAAAATAGCTTTGAGATAGTGCCACTGGGGTACCAAAAACAGACCTGAAGCTGTTTAGAGCTACACAGTCCCGCCCCAAGATGGCGGCTATGACAAAATATGACTTACGGCCTCTCGTGGTACGTCAGGGGGCGGCCCTAATGACGTATCTAACGCACCTGCCTAGTTTGGGTGGATTTTTGATCGGGAGGCGGTCTTGCTTCAGAACAAAGGATTTCAAAGGAAAATGCGGGAAACCGAACACGGACCAAAAGAAGGAAAGATGATAAAAAAGGAGGAGAAAGGAAAGTCGGCTATCGGCGTAGCCAGGTTATCATCAACCCAAAAACAACACAGCCAAAATCACTAATGAAATGCATGCACACACATTAGAAATACCCAGCATGGTTAAACAAAACTCCCTTTCGGAGTAATTAAGCATTACAACTATATAGGTTCTGCCCAGGCACAAAAGATATCACCTTATGGGTGAAAAAGAGAAATAAAAAAGAGGAAAGTCCTTTTATTATTTACTTGATGTTGCCTCAGTGAGGATGGCCCGGCTCCGGATCCGTGGCTCCTGCAGCTGCGTCAGCGGCACGCGTCCGTGAGTGGCAGAAGAAAAAAAGGAAAAACCACAAGTCTCTGGGTGCTCTGCGATGCTTTGTTTGGCCAGAACAAACTAGCGGAGCTTGTGACGTTCGCTGAAAGATAGCTGCTTCCAGTGGGATCGAAAAATTTATAAAATATTTTAAGTCGCGACCTCTTGTTTAGGAATACAGGGAGAAGTTTGATTCAGAAACTCACAGACCAGCGAGAAATCGAATCACGTGACACGTGGGGAAATCCCAACGGGAGGAACAGCTGTGTGTCTTCTCAATTTGGACCGCTAGGAAAGAAGGGAGGGCGTTGTCCGTTTTCACCTTTTATGTCAGTTCCATGGCAACGAGATAAGACTCGGTTGGCTGGTCGTCATGGTGACCGTGTTGCATGCTGGGAGCTGGAGTCTGTCACGTCATAACATGGCATTACAGTAGGCAGTGCGACAGGCAGACCTGTGATTTATCTCATTTATCCAAATGTGCCAAAACTGTGCCAAATTAGTTTTTCACCTTATAAAAGGGCAGCACGTCAAATGGAAGTGCTGATTTCTATTGTAGGACTCCTTCTGCCCATGACAAAGCCTTGGCTAATAAGCCAGTGCAAATTCTCAGTTATTCGGGTCATCGCAACATGCTTAAATCTGAGGCAACCGGACTTTCGCTCAGTTCTTTCTGAAAACGTTTCAACACCTATCCAGGAGTCTTTGTCAATTCGGGTGACTCACACTTGAGCAACCTGCTTTTGGTGCACTGCTGTTTTTTAAGGACACAGAGGCCCATCCTCCTAGGCGCATTATAAGTCAATGACCCACCCGTCACAGTCCTGGGTTGTTAGAAGCTATTGCTTGGTGTGAGTGGAGTACTTGTTCACCTGAATCATGACACGATTGCTGATGTAATCTCTTTGGAATGTGTTGGAGGACCGAGTTGTAAACACTGGCGAGTTGGAGACGGAATCCTCCCCCTCTGTTTAGAGATGGCTTTTCTCTTTTGACCAAGATGGCTTCTTTTACCCCTCTTTCAAACTATCTGTTCTCCCTGTCCAAAATCTGGACAGCCTTATCGTCAAAAGAGTTCCCTTTGTTCTTGAGGTGCAAGTGGACTCCTTAATCATGCCCCAAGCTGTTGGCCCTTCTGTGCTGTGCTATGCGTTTACGTAGCTGTTGTTCAGTTTCTCCAGTACAGTCCTTGCTGCATTGGACTGCATACATAATGCCGCTGAGCTGTGGTTTGGGTGTTCTGTCTTTGGGATGAACCCGTTTTTGTCTGAGGGTGTTATTGGGTTTGAAATATACTGGTATGTTGTGTTCTGAGAAAATTCTCCTGAGTTTCTCAAACTCCTGACACATATGGAATGACAAGGTTTTTGCTTTGTCTCTGTTTTCCCTTTTGTGTTGGATGCAGTGTTGTTTTTTTTCTGCCAGCTTTGTTGGCTGATTTCACAAAGACCCATTTTGGGTAACCACAAGCTTGCAGTGATTTTCTGACGTGCTTGCCCTCTTTTTGTTTCTCCTCTGTGGCAGAGAGAATGTTCTCAGCTTGGTAATTCACAGTTCTGATAATAGAGAGTCTGTGTTTCAGTGGGTGATGTGACTCAAAATGAAGATTTACTTCTGTGTGTGTGGGCTTCAGGTAAGCCTCAGTTTTGAGACAACCCATCTTCCTGTCCAGAAAAGTCCAGAAAAGGCAACCTGTTGTTCTTGGCATCCTATCTGATAAACCGTATGTTCCTGTCCACTGAGTTGATGTGGCTGGTGAATGCCTCCACTTCTTGGTTTTGGATTGTGACCCAAGTGTCATCCATGTATCAAACCAGTGAGTTGGTGGTGTTCCTTTGTAAGCACAGAGTGTCATGCTGTCCTCCTCCTCCATGTACAAATTGGCCACAATGGGTGACACTGGGGAGCCCATGGCACACCCATGTTTCCGTCAGTAAACCCTGTCTCTGTACTCGAAATATGTGGTTAAGAAACAGAGGTCCAACAAGTCACAAATCTGGTTTGATGTTAAACTGGTTCTGTCTTTTATCATTCATCGCATTCCAGCCGAGTCCTGACAGTGTTCAGTGCCTCTGATGTTGGAATGCAAGAGAAAAGAGACGTGGCATCAAAGGAAATATTGGGTTCCCCTGGTGGCAGTCTCCAATATTGCAGTCCAAGCTCAAGGATTCCAAAACTAAAGTGGATAAATGCTCGTTGTTGGGTGTATTAACCCGCACAATTCATTATATCGTCTCCCAGCATACTACAAAAATGGCCTAACATGGTGGAGTGGAATACGGTGACCTGGAGGGGATGGGGATTGAAGTGCCTTCTTTGCATTTAAAGTGACCACAACAAAACAGGGATTAAAATGAAATTGTGGGGCTATAATAACAAGGAATTCAGACCAAAACATTTGCATTGCCACAGCACCACAATTGAATGATTTAAATATGAAAATGAAGGCATTAAAAGTCACAATCCCTTTTAACGCCGTAATCAGTGTAAATTAAGTGAAGTTAAGTAAAGTGAACTTATCTGCTTATGACAAGTTATTTACCTAACAGAAAAACAGGAAGACTACTTCCTGCTTTGTGACGTCCTCCCAGAAGACAGAATCCTTCGAGAGAGGCTCCAACAGGAACGGTTGGTGAGGATCATACAGCCAACATTTTCATTTCTTCTTATTGCAGTTCAAAGCCTTCAGGTGATCCAAAATGCAGCAGCAAGAGTTCTGATGAAAATTAACAAGAGGGATTATATTTCTCCAATCTTAGCTTCCCTTCATATGCTCCCTGTTGAATCAAGAATATAATTTAAAATTCTCCTTCTCATGTATAAAGCCCTAATAATCAAGCTCCATCATCTATCAGCATTGCTGATATATGAGGCAGACACCCTGTCTACGACTGGGTGAAAAAATTTCCTTTTTGATAAAGCTTATACCGTATTTTCCAGACTATAAGGCACACTTAAAATCATTTTCTCAAAAATTGATGGTGCGCCTTATAATCCAGTGTATCTTATATATGATTACCGTTGTCCTTACTGACTGATTTTATGTGGTACAATGCTCTCAAAAATCTGTTAAAATATGTAACTACGACTTTGGTTAGCAACGAAGCCGGTCTGTTCAATGGATATTCAGAGCATTACGGGACACTGTGTCACTACCTGATCTGCCCACTGATCTCTATTATTCACTGGATTGCTGATTTGCCTGAAAAACTGAAGTCACTGGCCGCCATCTTGCTACTCCCTACTCTCACAGAATCCCAAAGGATTTGGTTGCAACAACAAGTAATTTTCTGGCTGTGTGAAAACGTTTCACAGGTAATTCTACAGTCAGTGGATGTACTAACACTATCAACTACTAGGAAATTATGTGCTGAAATATTTTACATGTTATTCATATATATATATATATATATATATATATATATATATATATTTATTTATATATATATATTTCAGCACATGACTTTCTCAGTACTTGATAGTTTTAGAACACAACATAAAAGTATATGGCATTTGACATTCTAAAAGTTTTACGGCCCCCAGGAACATGAGAAAATCCTCGTTATTCGATGCTGTAGCGCACATATTCCCTAGTTACTGGGGGGAAATGGGGAGTACCAATATGCCGGCTGGTGGCTTCAAAGCGACTCGTTCTAACAGCGGGTTATTAGCACTCCACTGTATAATATAGCTTAGTGGATCAGCCCCTTTTCTAAACTAGAAGTGTTAGAATATGGATGGATGGATGGATGGATGATTCATTTGGTCTAAAATAGGATTTGTCCCTGAATTTAATTACACCCCATACAGGATTAATGCTGGCTCAGTAACTGCATTGTCCATGTGTCAATGTGTTCAGAACAAACTTGTGTGTGTGTGTGTGTGTGCGGTGGTGGTGGTGGTGGGGGGGAGGTGGATCTGTGTATTTTAAGGTAGTGGCTAAAAGTGTCCATACAACACTTGCAGGCTGAGTGTTTAGGGACCTTCAACAAAGTGTAGTCCTCCATAATAGAATTACTAGCGTTGGAGGTGTCTTTTATAAATGCAGAACATTTCTTTTACTGCATTCTGCATCCACCCACTTTCACACTGATGTTGCTTTCAATGTTTTGTTTTGTCAATTCCACCTCAGGTTTTGCTGTCTTAAAAATAAACACTGGTTTACTACAGGAGGAGGTGCTAGAACAACAGCAGAAGGAGCGAGATGACTGCTGCTTCCATCGCCTCTGCCTATTCTGCAGCGAGGAGTTCACTGGAAACAGGTAAACAAGCGAGTCTGGAAACTATGTATAGGAGTGTGTTTAAGGCCACTTTTGTGTTTTTAAGGAGGTTATTCGTGTGGGTGAGTTTGAACAGCTCTGCTCATCTTAAGTAAACAAACATTTAGACATTAACACTATAATATTTATTCTTCCACAGGGCATCTCTGCTAAACCACATGGCCAGAGATCACTCGTTCAGCATTGGGCTTCCAGACAACATTGTGTATTGCAATGAGTTTCTGGACACACTGCAATGCAAACTCGACAAGTAAGAACTTAGTCTTTGGCAGCTTCTGGTCCTCTGAAAAAACTTTCACAACTGTTGGAATACATTTTTCAACTACCCACAGATAAACAGTGTTAAATGGTAACAAAACCATTCCAAACTCACAGGAGTAAGTATAAGAGAATTATAAAATAGCTTTGTAATTATTGTAGCTTTTACCATTACTTTAAAGTTGTTTATTCCAAATGAAAAATTCGAAGATGCCTAGGATGCCCTTAGAAGTCTTCCGAATTGGAAAATCTGAGGTTTCTCACTGATCACAACCTAAACCTGCTAACTCGGGGCTCAGTTCTAGTTTGCCGCAAAACCCCACTCACCCTGCTCCTAGGAAAATAGCGGCTACCTCTGGCTCCGGAAGGGGTGCTAAACATAAAAATATTCAAAAGCAGAGATCGAAAACACATTCTTATGTATTATAATTCCACTGGTTTACTGTAAAATATAATTCTTAAGATTTTGTTCATTTTATATACCAAGTTGATGGGTAGTCTAGGAGATTATATTGGAAACTTTGAGCCTCCTGATAACTCTTTCCACATGTATGTGGACATTTGCAATGATCCTCCTGGTGGCAGTTACATCCTCATCAGTAGACTGTTCTTCTTTATGAGTGAATACTGGTAGATCATGGTTAAATCTCCTCTCAAACAGCAGATCTCCAATAGTAAAGCCTGTCTGCTGTCACTTCATCACCACAACGAAGATAATCAAGGAACCCAGTGTTTTCCCTGCCACATACATTCTCCTAATGTGTAGGTGTGATCCATCAGTTCTTTTTCATAGCATTCGTTTCCTGTCTCACATTTGGAATGCCTTCAGCGTGACTTCATCAGAAGCTCCTATTACATTACGCCAGCCAGAAAATAAGCCTGTCAGTGTCGGAGAGGGCAGGGTCCCTCCCCCTGTATATAGGGCTGACACTGCGCTGACAGTTTGTCAGCGCAGTGTCCATAGATTCGCGTGCAAGCTTGGTCGCTGGGCGCTTTGCTCTGAGTTGGTCCGGTACCAAGGTGAGAAGCTCACCTTGGTAAAAATGCCATAAAAACAAGTAGTAATACTCAATGGCAACTTACCGCCTCACGGTTGTACGTTGGTCTGCTCAGAGTAGCAATACCCCCAAGCTACACCCCGGGTGGCCGCAACGCTGTTCCCAACCTAGCCACACCTGGTTAGCTTAGCCGTCAAGGCTAATTTTCGTGTAGCCCCACAGCGAATCTCCCTGAAACAATGGAGACCGTTAAATCCTCAGCGACCCGCAAAACGTCCAGACAGCTCCTACCAATTTTCCCGGAGCTCCTGGAAGAATTGTCTGTCTCCTGGCGCAACAAGCCATTTAAGGATAAGCATCCGGTGGCCGGCAGTTCGGCCCTAGATTGCGATGGGATGGAAAATTGCGGCCTCCACCAAATGCCACCTGTCGAGCCGGCCGTCGCAACACACCTACACCTGAAGACCTCCATGTCAGCGGAGATCCCGCCCTTCCATCAAGAGCGGACCGCTTTCAGTTGAGCCTGACAGTTGAGTCCTACAGAGCAGCCGCGCTCTCAATCCGTACTCTAAATGCCTCGTCTCTGCTGATGGCCTATCAAGCAGAGCTGGAAGAGCAGATGTCTGCCGCACCAGATGCTGTGCTTTGAGAGGAGGCATCATAACTGATCATTGCCTGCATCTCCATAAGGTGGCGATCCAAGCTATGGGCAGATCCATGGGACTTATGGTTTTGCAGGAGAGAGCCAGGTGGCTAAATCTCACCACACTGGCAACTAAGGAGAAGGAGGACCTCCTGGACACACACATGTCACCTCAAGGGCTGTTCGGGGAAGTGGTAAGCTCCATGCAAGAGAGGTGGGAGGAGAAGAAAAGGGATGACGAAGTGCTAAAGCTGTGCCTTCCTAAACGTAGGTTTGCCGCTGGGACTGTGGCCACGGCCCCCCAGCGCCAGACCTTTGCCCAGGCAGTGGCCCACTTTTCTCCTACTTTCAGGATCCCAAAACTGCCGAAGACTCAAGCAGTGCCGCAAGGCACGCAGAAAACATCTGCCCCCAAGGCTCACTGGCAGAAAAAGGCCGAAGGCCCTTGCACTGACCAACTGCCTCCCACCTCCAACCCGGTGGTGAGGAGGAGGAAGTGACTGGCATTCCCTGGATAGAGGGGGCAAACAGGAATTGCTCCCCTCTGTGGCTCCGTTCCTGAGCCTGTTCAAATAGTTCAGCCCAACCCAGCGTGTGGCCAAGAGGATGTTCCAACCTGCTTAACACGCCAAAAAGTCGAAAGACTCTGTTCGATGTGGGGATGTCCAAAGCGAACCCCGATCATGTGTCACAAGCACATCTTTATGTTCAAAAGAAATAAATGCTTCCTGTCGCATCCAGGTTGAGAACCAAGGGCACAGTCAAAAATGTTGAAAAACAAAGCCAGAATTTCGCTTGGGGATCCGGTCCCTTCTTTTTCGGAAGAAGTGAGACCTCTCCCCAACGTGAACAGCCCCGTAACGCACCAGACACTATGCTCATGCGCAGTGCAGTGCAAGGTTGTTTACGATCTTACACCCGAAAAGGGCACTCTCAGCTAGCTGTCAGACTGGCCAGCCAGCCAGCTGACAGTGAAAATCCACCTTTGGGCGAAATGCACAGACTCAGAGTGGGTTTTAAGAACTCTCAGGAGGGAATACAGACTGCAGTTCCCCCAAGCTTCAGAAGAATAATTCAGTCACATGCAGAAGGACAAGCTGCTCTCTTCCTCCAGGATGATATTTCCTAGTTGTTGGAAAAGAGAGCGATACAGCTGATTCAGCTGCCGTAACAGCAGCGATGGTCTTCGTTCTCCTGCACTGATGTAGAAGAAGTGCGTGGCACGATTATGTTATGAACTCCGCCCCCCAAATCACCCATTTTGGAAATTGTCTAAAACACTAAAAACTATTTAAATTTTAGATCAGAAAACTAGTCACTGCAGTGTTGTGTGGATGTGTTTGACTAAATAACATACCTGGAATGTCAATTTTTTGAGATTTGATTTCAGTTCACTTTTAAGTTAGTATTTCTTTGAGCCATTAAGATGTGGACTTGATAGTGTGCTGCAGATCATGATCTTGCTGCATAGCCCCACAAGTGCTCTTGAGTTTGGGTTTATGATCATGAACTGATTGAAAATTGAAGATTTTATGGTAAGGAACAGAATTTAGGGCGCTTTGCTCTGAGTTGGTCGTTATGTCCACCAGGATAAAACGACCAACTGTATGTACTGTATATGTGCTGCATATACGCTGCATACGTCAGGCATCCTCTCTCTGCCGTTTGTCTCTTCTGCGATCATCAGTCAGCCATCCCATCAAATATGTCTTACAGGTCCTGAAAAACCAAAGCAGCCTCTGAGTATCACACAACCCACCTCATGTTTGACCAGGAGAGCGGTTATGTTTCTACATAGGACTAGATGGGTTGCTAGCTGTTCTGTATTTACTGTATTTATTCAGAAAATTATGGCTTTTTTTGCCCTGAGATCCAACAAACAGCTGTTGCTCACTGTTCCTTTTGCCCGCACAGAGCAAGGGAAGAAAGCCTTTATCTACACAGCTCCTTGTACGTGGAATTTTTTGCAAAGAGACTGGAAGTTGACTGAGTTTTTATCCTTAAATGCTTTTAAGTTGAAAGTGAAAGAATTTAAAACGGCCTCAATTATCTGTAGTTGTTTTACTTGATATGTTTTTTCTTATGTACCTGTGATTTAATGTAATGTATCTCTGTTCAATATGTAATTTTGCTGCCTCTTGGCCAGGAGTCCCTTAAAAAAGAAGCTTTTAATCTCAATGGGATTTTTTCCTGATTAAATAAAGGTTAAATTAGAAAAAAATACTCAGAATCTTTTTGTGATATTAGAATTTAATGGTATGAAACATTTTAATATGCTAAAATAAATCTGTAAGTGGGCAAATACTTTTTGATACCACTTCAGCTGTCAGCAAATCCTTCTGTGTTTCCACCTTGCACCTGAAACATGGTAACGCTTTGAAGAAAAGCGTTACCATGACTTCTATGATCATTGGCATATATCAATTAAACCATTTTTATAACAGGGATGGTAAAGGTTTGAAGTTGTAAAACTGTCAGCTTTCCTGATATTTGACGGATATTACATTTTCACAATTTCATTCAACAGAGTTGTGAAACTGTCGTATTTATACAGATTAATCCATGTTTAAATGCATAAAGTTCTGCAGTATTATATAAGACCCCAACTTGTCTGTACTGATTGCTTGACTGGCCTCTCTGAGTTGAGATTAGTCATGCAGACCAGGCATTCCTCTGATGACGCCAAATTACTACATTTAGACGCATGTATTGCGGCCATCTAGTGGTCGTACAAGCAGAGCGGTAACAGAGCTATTCTGAATATCGCCTCAACAGACAATAATATGGCAACAACAATAACACCGCTGCGTTGGTATCTGCTGGAATTTCACCTCAATCCTCCATGCAGGTGATCATAACATCTCCCCTATAAGCCAGGCCAACGATGACCCTAAAGACTCCCCATTGCAAAGGGGTGGACCAGTTTTGGTTTAATTTGCATGTTATCTAAGCCATAACTAGGCCTTGCCCAAAAAGCCATAACTAGGCCTTTTTGGGCAATAATATAAAGCTTGGAACTCCACACTACTCCAGACATTTGAATTGAGAAGGCTTTCTGAATGGGAAGCGAAACATCTTCAAACTTCGAAAAAAAAAGTCCAGTTGTTTTGTTTTTTAACCTTTTTTTGGAATGATCATGACCTGGATGACTGAAAATCTTCACCAGCAGACTGGGGATATGGTGATCGTGATCATATGAAGAGATGTTTTTCCCTTTTTAATGATCCAAAAACCTGGAGGATTGCAGAGAAATTTCAGTGTTGGATAGGAGCTCGTAACCGAGAGGAGTTTACCATGGAATCTGACCAAAGACTGTCTCTACATTTCATTGGTCATACAGAGCCAACACATGAACATCCAGACCTGAAACCACCGACTGCAGGATCTGGACAACTATGCTACATTTATTTGGCATTTTCTTAGCAGCTTTAAAAATCATGCAGTCCGTGAGGGGTGTTCATGAGAGCTTCAGTGTCTCATAGTCTGCTCATTATAAGCGACTTTGGGCTTGTCTTTCTCTAAAGTCACTTGTAACGTTCGTGGTTACAGACGGTGATTGTGATTTCTTGGGGTTGTTTCTGAACGTGCTGTCGCTCTTTTGGGCTTCATTTATTTTAGACAGAATGCATTTTTCTGGTTATCGCGCCAGACAGCAAGAGAGCAGGGCTCACCCCCCCCCCCCACACACACACACACACACACACACACACACACACACCTGCGACAACTACTTAACGAACAGTAAAAGTCCCAGTGTGTATAAATACCAGCTGAATACATGCATTTGTGATGATTAGAAGCGGTGTGTGGTTGTCTTCTTGCTGGTCTTCCACTTCTTTTCGTGGCTCAAGTTGATGATTCTCTCATGGTGATCTTGAGTGTCTGATTACAGCAGGATGATATTTCTGCAATGAGCTTTATAATAAATTACAACATAGACCTGTAATGATGCATTTTTTTCTTCTTAGTATTAGCTGTAATTCTACACAGATTCAGCAGGTTTGTTCCTCGGGTTTGACCCCCCGTTGTGAGAGAGGAGAGGACAGCCTCCCCAACCTTTTTGCTAATAGTACTTACTTTCCGCTCATTTTGAGGCCTCTACATTTCAACTAACGTTTAAGCTGTTCTATGCCAGGTTTCTTGGTTGAAGCAGGTTGAAATTAAACTCCTGGGACGTGGTAATCTTACAAAATGATTAGTATTGCAGTTGTTACCAATGTAATTTGCACTCTTCCTGTCCGACCAGTCGGGAAACAGGGCTGTCCCGGGAAAAATGTAACTTAATTTGAGAAATGCCCCATTCTCAGTTATCCGGGTCATCGCAACAGTAAACAGAGGAGGAAACCGGACTTTTGCCTAGTTCTTTCTGAAAAGATTTCGATACCTATCCACCAGAATTTACAAAGACTCTTGGATAGGTGTCGCAAAATCTTTAGAAAGAATGTGCGAAAGTCCGGTTGCCTCCGATTTAAGCCTGTTTCCAAGTCCTTACTGTGTTCCTTAACTTATAACAAAAACAAATTGTTCCTCTTGTAGCTTGGATTATCTGATAATGAAAGCATACTGTGGTTGATTTTAAATGTCATTGCTGTGTGTTATGTCACATTTCAGCATAGTTAAGGTTGCTGTTTTCTTTTCTCTATGTCTCAGGGGTCAAAAAAGTTTTCTTTCTCCAATATCTGTTTTCTTTTCTATTATCAGACTGCAGTGTTTGTACTGTGAAAAAATGTTCAGAGATAAAACCACACTGAAGGATCATATGAGGAAGAAAGCTCACCGTCGCATAAATGCCAATAACCATGAATATGACCGCTTCTATGTCATCAACTACCTGGTAAATTTAAAAAAAAAGTCTTCCTTTACATATTAGAAAAGCTACAAAATGAAATGCCTTGAAAAGTGAAAAAGCACACACATCAGTCAGAGATGCAGTAAGGACCTCACATTTTCCCGTATTTTTTTTAAAATGTAGATCCCAGCTTTTGCATGGAAAATGACATATGCAAGTTTTAGGCTCCATTTTGTGCTTATGCAACCTTTTTAAATGAGACCACAGCACAGTGCATTTCTCATCACAGTGTGTTCACTTGTCAGGAACTGGGAAAAACCTGGGAGGACGTTCAGAGTGAAGATGACCAGGACCTAATAGACGATGAAGATGAGTAAGTAGCAAAATCTCAGTAAAATCTACATGAATGAGAACCTCTCGACCCAAAGATAGAATGCCTAGCTAATCCCAAAAGGATCTCAATAGGATAATGAAAGATAAAATCAGCCTTGTACAGGAAACTGTTTTATATCCACCTCTTCAGAGAAAATATTTTCTTTTGGACGTGCGAGTCTGCTTATTCCCTCCAACATCTATGTGCTCTCCACAGTGATTGGTCAGACTGGCAGGCCCATCCTCTCTCTGCCGTTTGTCTCTTCTGCGATCATCAGTCAGAGACAATGGATCAGATTTACACACATATGAAGGTAAAGTCTGTGTGTGTGTGTGTGTATATATATATATATATATATATATATATATATATATATATATATATATATATATATATATATATATATATATATATATATATATATATATATATATATATATATATATTTATATACAATCACCGGCCACTTTATTAGGTACCCCATGCTAGTAACGGGTTGGACCCCCTTTTGCCTTCAGAACTGCCTCAATTCTTCGTGGCATAGATTCAACAAGGTGCTGGAAGCATTCCTCAGGGAGTTTGGTCCATATTGACATGATGGCATCACACAGTTGCCGCAGATTTGTCGGCTGCACATCCATGATGCGAATCTCCCGTTCCACCACATCCCAAAGATGCTCTATTGGATTGAGATCTGGTGACTGTGGAGGCCATTTGAGTACAGCGAACTCATTGTCATGTTCAAGAAACCAGTCTGAGATGATTCCAGCTTTATGACATGGCGCATTATCCTGCTGAAAGTAGCCATCAGAAGTTGGGTACATTGTGGTCATAACGGGATGGACATGGTCAGCAACAATACTCAGGTAGGCTGTGGCGTTGCAACGATGCTCTATTGGTACCAAGGGGCCCAAAGAGTGCCAAGAAAATATTCCCCACACCATGACACCACCACCACCAGCCTGAACCGTTGATACAAGGCAGGATGGATCCATGCTTTCATGTTGTAGACGCCAAATTCTGACCCTACCATCCGACTGTCGCAGCAGAAATCGAGACTCATCAGACCAGGCAACGTTTTTCCAATCTTCTATTGTCCAATTGTGATGAGCTTGTGCAAATTGTAGCCTCAGTTTCCTGTTCTTAGCTGAAAGGAGTGGCACCCGATGTGGTCTTCTGCTGCTGTAGCCCATCTGCCTCAAAGTTCGACGTACTGTGCGTTCAGTGATGCTGTTCTGCCCACCTTGGTTGTAACGGGTGGTTATTTGAGTCACTGTTGCCCTTCTATCAGCTCGTCTGGCCATTCTCCTCTGACCTCTGACATCAACAAGGCATTTCTGCCCACAGAACTGCCGCTCACTGGATGTTTTTTCTTTTTCGGACCATTCTCTGTAAACCCTAGAGATGGTTGTGCGTGAAAATCCCAGTAGATTAGCAGTTTCTGACATACTCAGACCAGCCCTTCTGGCACCAACAATCATGCCACGTTCAAAGTCACTCAAATCACCTTTCTTCCCCATACTGATGCTCGGTTTGAACTGCAGGAGATTCTCTTGACCATGTCTACATGCCTAAATGCACTGAGTTGCCGCCATGTGATTGGCTGCTTAGAAATTAAGTGTTAACGAGCAGTTGGACAGGTGTACCTAATAAAGTGGCCGGTGAGTGTATATGTGTGTGTGTGTGTGTGTAGCGCACAAACACGCTATCATTTATATAGCGGCAATTCATGAAACATGTCATCTCGAGGCACTTTACAAAGTCAAATTCAATCATAATATACAGATTGGTCAAAAATTTCCTATATAAGGGAACCAGTTGATTCCTTCAAAGTCCCAACAAGCATCATTCGCTCCTGGAGAACCGTAGAGCTACAGGCAGAGTCATCTGCATTGTACATGGCTTTGCAGCAATCCCTCATACTGAGCAAGCATGAAGCGACACTGGAAAGAAAAACTCCCCATTAGCGGGAAGGAAAACCTCCAGCAGAACCAAAACCGGGCTCAGTATGAACGGTCATCTGCCTCGACCGACTGGGGGTTACAGAAGACAGAGCAGAGACACAACAAGAGAGACAAAAATGCACAGAAGCACACATTGATCTAGTAATCTGTTCTACATTAGATGGTAATAGCGGGTGATCTGTCTTCCTTGGATGATGTCACAGTTAACAGAACGTCAGACCAGGTGTACCTACTGTGAAGAAAAAGAGAGAGAGCAAAAAGTTAAAAGCTGAAATAACAACAGTCATTTCAGTGTAATGCAATGCAAAACAAGAGAACAGTATAAATCAGTAGAGTGAGAAGAATAGGCGCTGATGTCCTCCAGTAGCCTAAGCCTATAGCAGCATAACTATAGAGGTAGCTCAGGGTAACATGAGCCACTCTAACTGTAAGCTTTGTCAAAAAGGGAAGTTTTAAGATTAGTCTTGAGAGCGAAGTGCTCTGTTAGGAACATACAGGGTAATCAGAGCTCTGATATATGATGGAGCTTGATTATTAAGGGCTTTATACGTTAGAAGAAGAATTTTAAGTTCTATTCTTGATTTAACAGGAAACCAATGAAAGGAAGCTAACATTGGAGAAATATGATCCCTGTAGCAGCTAAAATCCTCTATTTTAGGCTACTGGTTGTTGTTTCTGAAAGGCGTTGGTTTTACGTGCGCTCGATTAAGATTCGTAATCCGATCTTCAGATTGACTTATGATAAAGTCATTTATTGTTAACACAGTGTCCATATTCTCAATATTTCCATTTAGATGCCACAAACATTCCCCTTCAATCTAAACCAAGCACAATAGAAAACTGTTGCCTCTTCCCATTAACAACACCTGAAAACAATCATGGTTGACCTTAAATAACCCCATCCCCCATCAGACACTCAGAACTCAAAATGAAATACGCCCCCTGGTGGCGATAAACACAGGAAAGGAAAAATGGCTCCTACACGCCAGCACCTAATTATTTGGTTTCACGTGACATCACAGTGCTGCTTCGCGACACCGCGAAATTCAGATGGAGGGCAGGAAGTGAAGTAGCTGAGGATCTGCCGTCTGAAATAATGCCTATGTTTTGTGTAATTTACAGCTGCTCCAATCGTTCGAACTGAGAAAAGGAAAAGAGTTTTTACAGAGTACCAAAGATTGTCGTTGATAAAGGTGAAAATTGTAAAAAGCTCACAGAACAACGCCGTAAAAAATTTTTTAAACGTACGTCTGCGGTCTGGAGGAGCAGAGTCTGCCAACGCCTGTGTCTGCAGCGACCACTTCGTTGGAGGTAAACTATAACGTTATGTTAGCTCAGGGGTGTCAAACATACGGCCCGTGGGCCGGATCCGGCCCGCCGAACAATTTAGTCCGGCCCTGTGGCTAAATGCATTATCAATTAAAAAAAAAAAATATATATATATATTTTTTCATTTTTTTTTTCCAGTGTCCTGTCTGGCAATGTGGCAATAAGATGCCACAAAAAGCTCATCAGATTTGACTTTCACAAGTGGACAAGATAAAAGGAAGAGAATGATAAAACAATTATTGAAAAAAACATGTACTTCGTTTAATTGAAAATATGCAGTTTCTATATTGTCCACGAGGGGCGCTGTGTTTTAATTAGCAGATTAAGCTTCAGGTGTGGAAAAATTCAAATCATTTCTTAATTTTTATCTGTTTGATGTATTTTGTCATGCAGGACATTGTTTTTAAGTTCCAAAAAAGGTGAATAAATGTTTTTCAACATTGTATAAACACTGTGATCAGTTCTTATGCATAATGCACAAGTAAATGTTTAACTGAGTAAAAGTATTGTTGAAATTGCACATACTTTTCTTAAAAATGCTGAGGTTATTCATAATATATTGTGTAAAAGTGAAAAAATTAACTTAATATAAAAATCAACAAGTCCACATTTATTAGTTCTATTTAATCTTGCAATGAGTTAACTCGTGTGGCCCTCTTGAGATCAGATTAAGCTGTATGCGGCCCCTCAACCAAAATGAGTTTGACACCCCTGGTTTAGGCTGTCCTGGCGCTTTTGGTGACGTTGAGTCGCTAGACTGGGCTCCGACGGTCAACCTCGGTTACCAAAAAACTAAGCCCAAATCAGAAGCATCTCTTCAACGAGAGAAGAGGATGAAGCTCAAAGAAGATCAGCATAAACAACTGTCCGGCTAACGTTGTTGTTAAGATGTGTTGCATGATATTATAGTTGACATTATAGCCGCTACTGCTAACACTAGTATCTTTTAACACATAAAACAATATAAGAACAAACACTCACCCTAGCGAAGACTAAACGATGATCGTCGTGGAGACGTTTGGTGCCGAGGTTGTGGACCCACCCTCTGACAAAGAAGTTATATGTCTCCATACTTTTATAGGCCTTCATTTGCTGTTTGTTGTAATACGATGTCTGAAGGACCAGATGGTTTATGTCAACGGCCTCCACTGTCGGCAAATCTTTAAGGTCCACCGAAAACTCACTCATCTTCATGAGGTACGGGTAACGTCCAACATATCTGTCAATCAACTCCTTGTATGAACCACTCGCACCAGACCCCTTTCATCTGGAAAGGTTTTTATAACCTTTCCTAATATCCAAGACCCTCGAGGTGTTGTGGAGTCCATTACTACCACCACATCCCCAGGGGTGAAGCACCTTTGTTTCTTTATCCATTTTTGTCGTTCTTGTAATAATGGTAGATATTCTCGAATCCAACGTTTCCAAAAGACATCTGAAATGTATTGGATTTGTTTCCACCTTCTTTTAGCATAAACATCCTTTTTGTCTAAGAGTCCTGGCGGAAAGGCTGGTTTTCCCTTCATGAGTAGCAAGTGGTTGGGTGTTAAAGCTTCAAGGTTGTTGTGCAATTATACACTGTTTAAAGTTATTTAATGTTTCATAAATAACTCTGTCTGTTAAGTATTGTCTGGTGATGATCAGCTCTTAAGCTGATATCAGGACAATGGTTGAAAGGGATGAATTCGAGCACTAGCGATCTTTTAACAGCAAAACCTGCACACACATAGAATAAAAGGAGTGACAACTTCTTTTCAAGTCCAAGAATTTAATAACAGAAAAAAAATGAACATCCAGAGAACATCACTATGTAATGTTGTTTACCTGAATTAGCACAATATTTCGATTAATAAATCCTCTCTACTAGGCTAGTGAAACTTAACTAAACTACTAAGTAAAATTAAGATAAAAAGAAGCTAAGCTAAGGAACTATTTACAAGCAAAAGCAAACAAAAGACAAAACAAAAATGGTTGGTCATAATCAGAATACTTCAGTGAATCCTGGTTCACTGCAGATCTTTCAATCCATTCACAATGCAAAGCCCAAGTTAAACAAAACATTATTTGTTGAAATAATATTCTGAGGACCGGTTTGTCCCGTAAAATCATTTAAACCCTTACGACCGAGTTTGTTAATGCGATTCTCCCTCTGGGCGCATGGGGTCGCTGTGGCAGCTCGGTGGCTAAGAGGTTACAACATAAAGTTGCCAAAATTGCCTTGAAAAACGGCATTTATATACCATATTAGTGCGGGAATAAGGCAGATAATAGCAGAACAGTTACGCTTTATGCTTTAAAACAAACTCCTTTTGAAATCCGGTTTCAGAAACCGGATGTTAGCAAGGCTAATAGCATGTTGGCTAGCGGACACTCGGCGCTGACATGGTACCAAATGCTAGCAATGCTATATTGTTAGCCTTTTGTTCAAAACACCAGGTATACAACGGTTTACAAATCATTTCCCAATAAACCTTTTACTTCACCCTCAGACCGCTGCCCAAACCTCTGTCCTTTGTTTCGTGTCAGTCCTGTCCAGTTTTGGCCATTCACAGGAGGAGCGTTGAAGGAGGGAAGTTGTTGGCTAGCGCTAGCGGGCTAGCGCTTGGCTCTTGGGAGGCTAGCGTTAGCCTTGCAGCAGCATTTGGCTAACGGCGTGGTCTGGATGGCTTGGAGGCCATGTTCTTTGACCGGGATGCAGTCCAATTTGAGCAGGGGTTTTCCTTAGCATTCCAGCCTTCAGCTGCATCGGGGTTCGCTTTCCTGTACAGGCTGAGGAAAAATACACAGAGCTGTTTCACATGCAGGATCTTTGCTCTGCATCTGATTGTGGGTTAAGACAGCAACTTAGCTCTGTATTTACCCGGACATGTTCGTCCGGATTCAGTCAGGTCCTCTTCTGACGCAGGCAGTCGGGTCTAGCAGACCCTGGATCAACGTGGCTGGTCCAGGGAATCTTTCAGATGTTCCAGCAGATGAGGCCATATGGCCCCATGGTTCAGGCCTTCTCCCTTGTCCTGGAGAGGTGGTCCGTGCAGCTGCTGAAGAGGTCTGCAGAAGTAGGGCTCTTTGTCTGCGGGAGGAAAGTTTTTATCACCAGCAGGGGACCCCCTGGTGAGAGAAGGAGGGGGCTGTCCCCACTGGTTCTCTCTCTTCTGTGGCTGTGTCATCAGAATTCAATCTGATTCAGTCAACCATTTTGATGATCCTGGCAGTAATATCACAACAAGGTCATTGGGGTCCTCTGATAACTTTGTGATGGGACGATCGTTAAGTATTGCCTCAGCCTCACAAAGTACAGTGTGGAATCCTTCATCGTCCAACATTTGTTGACGGAACACTGAGTGCAAAACCTTTCTGATCATGCGAATGAGACGCTCCCAAACCCTGCCACAATGTGATCCGGATGGTGGGTTAAAACTCCATTTAATCCCTTTGTGTGCCATGGCCTTCTCAATTCTTCCATTATTTAGAGAGGCTAGAGCTTCTCGTAGCTCTCTTTCTGCTCCTAGGAAATTGGTGCCATTATCTGATCTCATGTGTGAAACTTGCCCTCTTCGAGAGATAAATCGGCGCAGTGCATTAATACATGGGTCTGTATCTAAAGAGTATGCCACTTCAAGGTGCACAGCCCTGCTTGTCATGCAAGTGAACACTACTCCATAGCGTTTTACAATACTGCGTCCTCTTTTCACATCAATAGGCCAAAAATAATCTCCACCAACATTTGTGAATGGTGGCAGATCAGGGACCACTCTTTCCTCTGGCAAGTCTGCCATCTGTTGACCGGTTTGTCCTCCATACAGCCTGCAGAAAGAATATGTAGCTATGACCCTTTTCACAGCTGAAACTCCATTTGTTATCCAAAATTTTCTTCTAACGACTGAGAGGACATGACTTCTACCTCCATAACCAAGATGCAAGTGAAAATGTCGGAGGATAAGGTAGGAGATGTGCTGGTCCTTTGCCAAAATGATAGGATGCTTAATGTTCTCAGGAATGGCTGCTTCAATCAGCCGGCCTCCAACACGCAGAAGCCCATCTTGCAGCACAGGGTCCAGTTTGTAAATTAGGCTGCTTCTGGGTATTTCCAAGTTGCGGGATATTAATGCAGCAAACTCATCAGGGAATCTTTCTTTTTGGCAAAAGGAGAGTATGGCTGTCTCAGCTTGTGTGAGCTCTTCTAGAGACACACTTTGATTTCCCATTGAGTTTTTGAGAGTTTGCATTTCTTTTGTCAACTCCAGTGTTGATGTTTCAGTGGTGTTTGAATTGGCCAGTTTCCGTTTGTAATGTCCATTCTCTAGCTGTGCAGAGCGATCCATTATATCAAGGAATTTCTGTTCTTCTCTTGACATTTCCTCTTGTTCTGTAAAGGACTTCTCAATAAAGTCATAGTTGTACTGGCTGGTCAGAAGTTCTTCTATTTTATCAACTGTAGTTCTGTTGACATGAACTGAAGGGTAGCCATTTTCAAGATCCTTGCAACCTTCTGCTGAAGCATTTACAACCCATCCTAGGAGGCTTCTGATTGCATAGGGCCCTTCACCCTGACTATTAATCACCTCCCAAGGTTCCATTAGTTTAGATGCATTTGTGCCAACGAGGAGGCCTACACCAGCATATATGCGTGGAAAATTAATGTCCTTTAAGTACGACCATTTTGACAGCTCCTCCTCACTGATGATATTGTCGGTGGAGACTGGCATTTCCTTTTGTGTAAACACAATGGGAAGCTGATAGAAATGGCTTCCATTTATTTCTGAAATCTCCAGCCCTTTAATGATAGAGGTTGTCATTGTTTTGCTATGACCCATTGTCCGGAGATGAATCTGAGCCTTTCGACCTTGAATGTTGAGTTTATTAAGAAGTGTTTCAGAGCAGAATGTATTGGTGCTCCCTGGATCCAGAAAGGCGTATGTTTTAATGATCTTTGTTCCCTTTGAACTTTTCACTTTCACAGGCAGGATGGGAATAATCCCTTTATGGTGGCCAGCCCCAGTATGACCACAAGTAGAGGAGGTTTTACAGCCCTTTGCTGCCTGATCCAACTCTGTCTGATGGGTTTTTTCCTTCTGTCCAATGTGCAAAATGTTGGGATGTTTTTGGTTACAGTATTTGCAAGCAATGCGCTTATCACAGTTCTTGCTTTAAATGTCCTGTATCCAAGCAACCAAAACATAAACCTTTGTCTTTTAGAAAGTCTAGTTTTTCCCTGTGTGACCTCTTTCCTAATTGTCGACATTGTTCTAATACATGACCATCCTGTGTGCAATACAGACAGGATAAATAATTAGATTTGTCAACAACAGTTACTTCATTTTTGAGAGAAGACGAGTTAGTCATCTTTAACAGAAACATGGCTGACAAAGCTGTTTCTTTTAAATTATGACTTTATTTGAGGTTTGCTAGGTCTTATGATTCCCCTAGCAGGTTGTAAATCCTGTATATCTCCAAAAACCGGATCTGAGATTATTCTAATCTAGTGTTCAATAAAAGCAACAATATCTCTGAAACATGGTCTTTGACTAGTTCCCTCAAAAATCTCATTTGCTTTTGTTCTCCATTTTTCTCGTAGTTTAAAAGGAAACTTCTGAACCAAGATTTTCATGTTAGCTGGCATGCTTAACTCATCCAAATACTGCAGTTCCTCCATAGCATTGCAGCATTCACGAAGAAATAGTCCAAATGCCTTTAATGCTTTAGCATCTTCACCTTTAATGTTAGGCCAACCAGTGACCTTTTCCATGTAGGCTGCAGTAATATTAAATTCATTGTCAAAATGTTCTTTGAGGAGTTGCTTGGTCACCGCATATCCTCTTTCTGCAGTCATGTGAAGGCAGCTACGTACGAGGTCTCTTGGTTGCCCCTTGGTGTACTGTTCCAGGTAGTACAAGCAGTCTCCTTTACAACTGCTCTTTGCTTCCACACAATGTTCAAAGGCTTTCATAAAGGAGTTGAACTGTAAAGGATCTCCGTCGTAGATGGGAATTTGCATTTGTACCAGAAGAGCCGTTATGTCATTCTGTTGTTTCAGCAAATTGTAAAGGTCTCCAGCTGGTTGATTTTGATTTGATAGAAGCAGACTGTTTTGAGTGGTAACTTTGAGATTGGATAAAATAACAGCAGTCCAGCATCTTCTTGAAGCTTCTTTGTAGGTCTGGTAACCACCTGTGAAGCTTGTGAAAGGAGTAAACTAGGTTTCATCTTGGGTCTAGCACCTTTTCTAACATATGAATCCATTCCATCAGAATGCTTAGATGTAATGCTGCCTTTAGTGCTGCCCTCTAGCACCATTAGCTTGGCATTAGCAGCAGCTATCTTAGTGTCCATCTCAAGTTGTTCCTTTCTTTTCTTTAACAGGTATTCCTGCTCCTCCAGCGCATGCTTCTCCTTTAAAGCAGCTGCACATGTCAAGAATGCAGCCCTTTCTGCTTCCGCTTTTATTTGTTCAGAAAGCGTTGAAGATATGCTGGTTGCTATTGAGGGACCCCTTTGACTCTCATTTTTTCTAAAACACCTTAAGGAAACATTTGAAATGATGTCATGAGGTTCAATCTGTGGCTCCTCCTCCCCCATGGTCATGTCACCACTGGCAGTCTTTGGCTCAGCTTCATTATCATTTTTACTCTCGTTTTCTTTGATATCATCTGGCACACCGGCTGAGCAACCTTGAGCCTCAGCCAACCATTTATGAGTAGCAGCAACAAAATCATTAACGTTCAACGTTTTTAGCTTGAAACCACATGTCATGCTTCTGTGCTTCATCCACAGGCAATAATCCCAACAAACCTTGGTGTACCTTTTGTGCTTCTTCAGACAAACCCAAAAACCTTTTAAATTCCACCTTAATGTCATTTACACACCCTTTGTCATTTTTCAACACTGTAATAGTTTATTTTCATTTTGTGAGCTTATTTAACTTTGTTTTTCTTTCACTTTCTAAGTTACTGATCTTCACCAGCAAAGCTTTGGCTGTAAGTTTCACCTGCCTTTTTTCAGTCTCCCATTGAGGATTTTCCTCTTTACCCACAATGTTACTTTGACCCTCGACCAGATCAATGTTCTCCTCTTCTGCCATTATGGCCAACAGTTTATAGCTTATTTATTTATAGAGAGCTCTCTTTTTGTTTAAGCAGTCTTCAGTCTGCTACCAATGAATTGGATTTAAGGTTGGATTTTTGTGTGCACACATTAATAATGGCCATTCATAGATATCAACGCTCACTCACATATCCCAATGGTGCGTTGGCCGGCATTGATAATTCGCGTCCCTTTGTCCGCTGCTCCGAATCTCAGTGGCTCCAATAGCTCGATCCATGCAGCTCCGTTCCCATTGTACGATATTGATCTGTCCTGTGCGGCTCCGGATTTCCTTTCGCTCCTCTGTGGTTCTGGTTCCGACGACAGGTGTCCAATCGCTCCTCTGCGCTCACTTTGACCGGCTGCTCCAATAGCCTACTTCGATGCGGCGTTTTCTTTGCACCTTCTTGGCACCACAATACAGAAGGATCGGTGGCTCTTCCAAACGAGGCAGTTTCCTACCTAAATGTAGCAGATAAAATCCTCTATTTTAGGCTACTGGTTGTTGTTTCTGAAAGGCGTTGGTTTTACGTGCGCTCGATTAAGATTCGTAATCCGATCTTCAGTTTGACTTATGATAAAGTCATTTATTGTTAGCACAATGTCCATATTCTCAATATTTCCATTTACAGCCACAAACATTCCCCTTCAATCTAAACCAAGCACAATAGAAAACTGTTGCCTCTTCCCATTAACAACACCTGAACACAATCATGGTTGACCTTAAATAACCCCATCCCCCATCAGACACTCAGAACTCAAAATTAATTATGTCCCCTGGTGGCGATAAACACAGGAAAGGAAAAATGGCTCCTACAATCCCTCTTGTTGATTTTCATCAGAACTCTTGCTGCAGCATTTTGGATCAGCTGAAGACTTTGAACTGCATTTTGTGGACTTCCTGAAGAATTACAATAGTCCAGCCTTGAAGTAACAAATGCATGGACCAGTTTTTCAGGGTCCATGCATTTGGGATTTAAATTACATGTCTTGGTCCAAAATAACACCAATATTTATTACTTTATTACCAGAGGCCAAGTTAATGCCATCCAGATTAAGTGATTGGTTAAGAAGTTTATTGTTTGAAGACTCTGGTCCAAAGATTATTCATTAGTTTGTAAATGTTCACAAAGTTGATTAGCAACTACTTTCTCAAGCATTTTAGATAAGAAAAGAAGATTAGATATAGGTCTGTAATTTACTAACTCATCTCGGTCAAGAGATGGTTTCTTAAGTAAAGGTTTAATAACAGCTACTTTAAAAGCCTGTGGTACATATCCATTTACCAAGGATAGATTAATCAAAATGTGCTGACTAAATAACGTAAAAGTAAAGAATTTCCCTAAAAGTCCAGCAGATGACAGTAATGCGCCATGTAAAATAAAACACCCACTCTCTACAGGACATATACAGTGTGTATGTATATATATATATATATATATATATATATATATATATATATATATATATACACACTCACCGGCCACTTTATTAGGTACCCCATGCTAGTAACGGGTTGGACCCCCTTTTGCCTTCAGAACTGCCTCAATTCTTCGTGGCATAGATTCAACAAGGTACTTGAAGCAGTCCTCAGGGAGTTTGGTCCATATTGACATGATGGCATCACACAGTTGCCGCAGATTTGTCGGCTGCACATCCATGACATGATGCGAATCTCCCGTTCCACCACATCCCAAAGATGCTCTATTGGATTGAGATCTGGTGACTGTGGAGGCCATTTGAGTACAGCGAACTCATTGTCATGTTCGAAAAACCAGTCTGAGATGATTCCAGCTTTATGACATGGCGCATTATCCTGCTGAAAGTAGCCATCAGAAGTTGGGTACATTGTGGTCATAAAGGGATGGACATGGTCAGCAACAATACTCAGGTAGGCTGTGGCGTTGCAACGATGCTCAATTGGTACCAAGGGGCCCAAAGAGTGCCAAGAAAATATTCCACACACCATGACACCACCACCACCAGCCTGAACCGTTGATACAAGGCAGGATGGATCCATGCTTTCATGTTGTAGACGCCAAATTCTGACCCTACCATCCGACTGTCGCAGCAGAAATCGAGACTCATCAGACCAGGCAACGTTTTTCCAATCTTCTATTGTCCAATTTCGATGAGCTTGTGCAAATTGTAGCCTCAGTTTCCTGTTCTTATCTGAAAGGAGTGGCACCCGATGTGGTCTTCTGCTGCTGTAGCCCATCTGCCTCAAAGTTCAACGTACTATGCGTTCAGTGATGCTGTTCTGCCCACCTTGGTTGTAACGGGTGGTTATTTGAGTCACTGTTGCCCTTCTATCAGCTCGAACCAGTCTGGCCATTCTCCTCTGACCTCTGGCATCAACAAGGCATTTCCGCCCACAGAACTGCCGCTCACTGGATGTTTTTTCTTTTTCGGACCATTCTCTGTAAACCCTAGAGATGGTTGTGCGTGAAAATCCCAGTAGATTAGCAGTTTCTGAAAAACTCAGACCAGCCCTTCTGGCACCAACAATCATGCCACGTTCAAAGTCACTCAAATCACCTTTCTTCCCCATACTGATGCTCGGTTTGAACTGCAGGAGATTCTCTTGACCATGTCTACATGCCTAAATGCACTGAGTTGCCGCCATGTGATTGGCTGCTTAGAAATTAAGTGTTAACGAGCAGTTGGACAGGTGTACCTAATAAAGTGGCCGGTGTGTGTGTGTGTGTGTGTATATATATATATATATATATATATATATATATATATATATATATATATATATATATATATATATATATATATATATATATATATATATATATACAGAGAGAGAGAGAGAGATTCTTCAAAGATAGAACTTTGGTGTTTGCTAAACACTATTGTGATAAGTTACCTGCGTTTTGTTGTCTGATTATTTTTGCAGGATTCCCATGGCTTTGACCTTCATAAACTAAAGATGAAGCTCAGTAAGTACAATGTGTAATAACCATTATCAACAAGTAGCAGGCAGGCGCCACAAACATCGTATCTCAACGTACAGGAGAATTCTAAAGCATGCAGCTAAGACAAGGCCAGTAAGCATTATCACTGGCTGTTTTCCATACACACTGCTGCAGTAACAATTGTCATATTTTTAAGTGACAGTGATATCCTTTTGACTCCCTGTGAACCAATTAGAGCTGGGCCAGGGTTTTAAAGGCCCTAAGCAGAATGTAAAATGGGGGGCTGAGCCGCTACAGTGCAACTTACTGAACAGCTGGACACTGAAGGTTAATGGGTATGAAGGTTGACTGCAATTATAATTTTTGTATTTGTCTAGTCTAGTTAATTGTTTAGGTAACAATTAAAAAACTTACAATACTGGAGTATCGTGAGAATGAAATCAGCTTTTCATTCACATTTTTATTCTTTTAACATTTTGTACCTAATTAATTAGCTCTTTCAAGCTTTTGAAAAAAAAAATATTTTACTGAAAAATGGCATGTCAAAATAATTACATTTATTTATATAGAGCCACTTCACAACACATGGGTAACTCAAGGGTAGCTCACAAATCAACTTTTTTTGGCTACCAAACTGTCAACATGGTTCTCTGATAGTGATTTTTACATATCCTGGTGATTATTTTGACAATTTACTACATATTTGTAGAAATCTTGCTTTTGTCTAAAACTGTCTGCCTGGTGCCCTCCTATGGTTTAATGGGGTTCTTCCATTGAATTTCCAATCAGTAAAGTGACATCACTTGCAAAAACTGACATGCAATAAATATTCATACGAGCAGTTTTATTTAATTCACAAACCCATAAACTACTCTCAATGCGCATTTTCAACATTTTAGACATGCAGATTCAAAACTACGAGGCCCAAATATAACACACGCATGAGTGCATACTCCTTCTGTGCATGCTTGTTTTCCACAAGCTCGTCACTTGTAGTGTTGTATCATTCATTCTTGAGTAATTCAAAGTAATGAAACATTTGAGTGAACGCAATTAAACAAATTACTTTTTTTAATGATTTGTTAATTTCTCAGTTTAGTTGAGTAGGTGGTCAGCGCACTTGCTGGTCGATACTGGAACTTCCTTGTTCTGTCGTGCTGCCCTGAGTGAATAATTCTATCGTTTCCTCATCAGAGGATATGCTCTCATGCAAATACATCTGTTCAAGAATGCCTACTATCGAGGCGGCCTGCTAGTTCTTCCTGTCTCATTAATTCAATTCAATTCAATTTTATTTATATAGCGCCAAATCATGAAACATGTCATCTCAAGGCACTTTACAAAGTCAAGTTCAATCAGATTATACAGATTGGTAAAAAAAATTCCTATATAAGGAAACCAGTTGATTGCATCAAAGTCCCGACAAGCAGCATTCACTCCTGGAGAAGCGTAGAGCCACAGGGAGAGTCGTCTGCATTGTACATGGCTTTGCTGCAATCCCTCATACTGAGCAAGCATGAAGCAACTCCCCATTAACGGGAAGGAAAACCTCCGGCAGAACTGGGCTCAGTATGAACGGTCATCTGCCTTGACCGACTGGGGTTACAGAAGACAGAGCAGAGACACAACAAGAGAGACAAAAAAAGCACAGAAGCACACATTGATCTAGTAATCTGTTCTACATTAGATGGTAGTAGCGGGTGAGCCGTCTTCTCTGGATGATGTCACAGTTAACAGAACGCCAGACCAGGTGTACCTACTATGAAGATAAAAGAGAGAGAACAGAAAGTTAAAGCAGAAATGACAACACGTAATGCATAATTGAAGAACAGTAAAACTCTATAGAGTGAGAAAATTAGATCCTGATGTCCTCCAGTAAAAATCAACAGAAAAGGTCAAGAGTAGATGACGGGACAAACAGCCATGGTAATGTTACAGGACGAACTTTGGTAGATGAAGATTTGCAGGCAGCGTCACAAGACAAGCGGCAGTAGCCGATTTCTCCACCCTCCCACCCAGGACAGGTTACATGCTGTCTCGAGCCGGACAGCATGCAGGCCACATAACCTTGTTGTTATGTTCATTTATAAAACACTTGAAATGATCCCCCCCTCTGTTTTTTTAGCAAATCGCACACTATATATATATATATATATATATATATATATATATATATATATATATATATATATATATATATATATATATATAAACGAGTGTCCTCACCAGGACACTCGTTAAATAAAATTACAAGGATTTTGATGCATGCAGATTATTAAGGAAACTACGTCAATAAATAAAATAAACTGCAGCTACAATATGGAATGGAGAACGGGTTTCAACTGGGTGAGGCCAAAGAAAGGCGATTCTCAGAAAGCTTTTATGAAGTTTCATTTTTATTTTTAAACAGAATGGAGCGCGATGTGAAGCGACACTGTAGAACCAAGTCGCACTAGAACCAGCTGAGAAAGCCGGTTGAGCGATGGACTCATTTTATTCAACCCAAAATCACCTGCCAGAGAGACAAGCTACAGCAGCCAAGATTACCTACAGCAATATTTAACTTTATGCAAAGTTTAATAACATTTTTCTTATTAAAGTGTTCATCTTAAAAAGCAAGTTATGTTTTTTTCTGATAAACTTTGAGCAATTTTATTAAACCTTTCAGAAATGGATTTTCTATACCCGCTTTTCCGTACAGGTGTGACATCAAGCCCTATCTGATGGGGAAACAGGGTAATGGGGCTTGGGGGGATGGCAGGTGGCTCTTCCTAGGCGGGTACACAGATTACATCCTGGACAGGTCGCCAGTCACAGGGCTAAAATATAAGTGTTTTATTAGACTTCAAATAAGTTAAATAATGCCTTTTTATGAACTCATGAGTTGTGATAATTAATTGCTGTGCAATAATAGGAAAAATAGACTGATTTTTGTAATATGCGATCTGTGTTAAATTAAAATATATGACGTCCTGCATAGTGTTAGTTATGTGTCCTGCATTTTCCATGGTTGTGGTTGGCCTTGTATGATCATAGGATTGGTTTATATTGAATGTGACAGGGAGCCAGTGGAGTTAATGTACAGGAGTGAAGTAAATGATGTAATGATGAAGCTGCTGTCTTTGTACTAGCTGCAGTTTATGGAGGTTTTCTGGAGGACAGGGAGGGAAGGGAGCTGAAATTGTAAAGTCAAGAAGTGAGTGGACAGTGAATCAGTTTGGCAAAAGTGTGAAGGAAGAACTTGATGCTGCCGAGATGAAAGTTAACCAGGTGATGATGTGGAAAGTGAAGGAGAGGATGGGAGGCTGGCCAGGATGACGCCAAGGCTCTGAAGCTGAAAGGTGGGAGAGATACAGGAATGGTCAATGGATATTGTAGACCTACCAGATTTGGTTAATGTTGACTTTGCACAATAAGCAAGTGAGGTAACTGATGTGGCATGATGGTCACGGCCCGGGAATATATGGGCTGAATCAGTCAAACTGATTATTTTTGCCTTAACCCATGTATTAGGGCTGGACGATATAGAAAAAAAGCTTATCGATAAAAAAAATGCATATTGATCGATATCGATAATTATTGAAAATATTTAAAACCATATTTTATGTGCAGCTCTGCCTGAACATTTTATGATATTGCTAAATTATTTAATTTTAATAAAGAACACAAACACAGAATTCCAATTAAATCTTTTTTAACCAACTTTTAACCTTAACAGAATTTTTTTAAAGAAAAAAAACTTAAGAGACCTGAGGTATGTTATTAAATACTGACAAAGAATAAATTAAAGTGACCAGTAAAATGACCAAAATAAATATACCAAATAAAATGACCCATTTAGGTGGGAATAGTACACTAGTTACTTCTCAGGTTTCATAATTGAGAGGCTGACGCAGGGCTGAGGTCCGAGGTTGTGGCGTGTAAGGACACAGACTGCAGCTCATTTTGCACTGATTCCCTGCACTAGTTGCTCAATATAGGGAGCGCTGTTAGAGAAAAACTTGCGTCCCGGAACTTTATATCGCGGCTCAAGAGTGGTAAGTAGTTGTTTGAAGCCAGGTTTTTCAGCTGCAGACAACAGCAGCATATCCATCACTATGAAGCACGTTACTGCATGCGTGATGTCCTTATGCCGCTTGGACGCTTTTTAATTTTATCACAAAGAAGGGAGCCCAGTTTAGCTGCTGTACCTGCTTTGTTTTGGAAGAAGTTCCAGAAGATTCCTCGGAAGATGCGGAGTCGCGCGGGGCTGACTCAGCTCGCGCTGTTGCGGGTGTGAGCGGCTGAGCGGCTTACGTGATTAAACAAGTTGGTTGCGTTACCAGACTTTGTTTTTACCGGTTCCTTGCAAGTTTTACAAATCCCTGTGGTTTATTTCTGTCGAACTGGCGAACTAGTAAAACCCAGTTTTGGGACTGTTTCCTCCGCCGCTCCTTGCTGCGACATATTCACGTGCTCTGTGTTGTGGTTTGAGAGGGCGGCGCTTTGTGACGACGTGCCTGGGTCCGCCATTACGATTGGTCGAGAGGAAGTAGTGACTGTAGCACCAACTAATATGATAGGCTGAAAGGAAGGAAGGAAAACTGTCTCTATCGAACTTTGGACCCGTTTTTTTCCTATCGCGCCACACGTCTATCGATTGATATATATTGTTATTGAATTATCGTCCAGCCCTAATATGTATACATATGCACTTTTACTTGTGCTGTTTAGAGTTCAACAGTCTGATGGCAACGGGGAAAAAGCTTTTGCAGAACCTGGTGAACCTGCAGCTGATGCTGCGGAACCTTTTACCAGAGGGCAGCCGGGAGAACAGTCCATGGTGGGGGTGTGAGGGGTCTCTGATGATGTTATGGGCTCTGGACATGCAGCGCTGGGATGAAATGTCCTTAATGGAGAGTGGAGAGGAGCCCCAATGATCCCTTCTGCTGTCCTCACCACTCTCCTCACATTCTTCCAGTCGGAGGCGCTGCAGCCTCCACACCACACAGAGGGACAGCTGGTCACAATGCTCTCTATGGTGCTTCTGTAGAAGGTCGTGAGAATGGGCGGGGACAGGTGGCCTCTCCTCATCCTCCGCAGGAAGTACAAGCGCTTCAGTGCCCTCTTCACCAGTGAAGTGGTGTTCACAGACCAGCTGAGGTTGTCTGTGATGTGCACCCTGAGGATTTTGGTGCTGTTCACCACCTCCACAGCTGAGCTGTTGATGAGCAGAGGAGCGTGGCAAGGCCGGTTCTTCCTGAAGTCAACCATGATCTCCTTCGTCTTCTCCACGTTCAGGATCAGGCTGTTGTCTCTGCACCGGCCCACCAGCTGCTCCACCTCCTCTTTGTAGTCCCGGTCGTTGTCGTCTCTGATCAGGCCCACCACCGTTGTGACGTCTGCAAACTTGACAATGTGATTGGTGGTGAACCTGGGGACGCAGTCGTGTCTCATCAAAGTGAACAGCAGGGGGCTCAGGACGCAGCCCTGAGGGGAGCCCGTGCTGAGGGTGATGACATATGAGGTTTTCTGTCCGACCCAGACCGACTGAGGTTTGTTGGTGAGGAAGTCTAGCAGCCAGTTGCGAAGGGGTGTGCTGAAGCCCAGATGTTCTAGTTTTTCCACCAGATGCTGTAGGATGATGGTGTTAAATGCTGAACTGAAGTCCAGGAACATGCTCAAGGGGGCGGGGCGTGGGTGGGCTTGGAACCCGTTAATAACTGCTTGCAGTTCTAGTTACAGTTGGAATTCCAAAGAGAGACAAACTTACTACGTTACTATAAAGCTTCATTTAGATATTACCGAAGTTCCCGAAGTTCCCCTCTACGGCCATTGTAAGCATCTGTCTGCCGAAAACCCCCGATTGCATGTCTATTATAGACCGCTTGGCTCCTCGAGCCGGACCGTTCCCCCCACTCCTGGGGGGTGTGGTCCACAGTCACCAGGCGGCCATCTTCCCACAAGCAAAACAGATCCTCAAGTGTCAACTCAGGAACTAACTTTTAATTAATAGCCCAGGTGTTTTTTTTTTTAGGATTTAACTGAGATAAACATTAAGAACCATAAAAAAGCTTTCAATAACATTTTGAAAGGTCCCCCATAAGATCTCCCGTGTTTCTTCTTGCGTGGTATTTACAAGAGCTTGAATTAATTTATTGTTGCAACCCTCCCCCTTTGTAGACTCCAAGCCACACAGTTTTAGTGATTACAACACAACTCTTTGTGCTTTAAGAAAAATACCCTATTAATGCAACAACTGATTATATATTTCCATAACAATTCTCCCTTTTGATCTCTAATAAGAGATCACCTTCAAAACTGAGCCTAAACCAATCGCGTCTCTTGAGCCCCTCAATCAAAGCACATCTGATGAGGTGGAATTTTCAAATTCATGCTCTCTTTCTTAATTCTGGAAGTGTTGTAGCAGATCAACAGAAACCTAAGACCCAAATAAAACAGTATGCATACCTATTTTGACACAGTATCAATCCATCGATCCATCCATTTTCCAAACCGCTTAATCCCTCATGGGGTCGCGGGGGTTGCTGGTGCCTATCTCCAGCGTTCACCGGGCGAGAGGCGGGGTACACCTTGGACAGGTTGCCAGTCTGTCGCAGGGCAACACAGAGAGACAAACAGGACAAACAACCATTCACACCTAAGGACAATTTGGAGAAGCCAATTAATCTAACAGTCATGTTTTTGGACTGTGGGAGGAAGCCGGAGTACCCAGAGAGAACCCACGCATGCACAGGGAGAACATGCAAACTCCATGCAGAAAGACCCAGGGGTGTACTCGAACCCAGGACCTTCTTGCTGCAAGGCAACAGCGCTACCCACTGCGCCAATGTGCAGCCCTGTACAGTATCAATTTCAGCTTAATTTCAGAGTGAGATATCCTAACCTATAATTTGAAAATTTACCCACCAAATTATTATGTCCTATAGCATAATCAATTAAATAAAGCCCCTTGTCAGTGATGTATTATCCTTCTATACCTGTGCAGCTACCGGAGACTTCGCTTACATCCCCAACCTGAAGGATTTCCTTCTGAATGTATGATCCACAATATAATTATTAGTTCAGTTAACACAACTCATATGACTATAGGAATTAACAGGAATGTTCGTCACAGATGGGTGTAACCTATTTGGAGTACTTCAATCAAAGCAAGCCAGAATACCACAGAAATAAAGACCAAAATTATTATGCAACACCCAACCAATATCCCGACATTTCTTGTAATCAAAATCTTAGGAATAAAGAACTTATAACACCAATTCAGTGATTACAATTTTTTCTTTTTTCTTTTTTCTTTACACACTCAAATCCAGTCAGTTCCTTTATGGGTTGTTTTTCTTTGTTCTGGACGCTCTTGATAAAAGGTGGTGGCTTACACAGCCCACTTAGTGCTACCGCAATAAATCTTTCGGATAGGTCTTCAACACATACAGGGTGGAGTTTCTGTTGTGTGAGGAACCAGAGTATTATGGCCCTGCTTGCTGCTGACTAAGGACCATAAGCTGACCTGCTCCCTTAGGCTCTCCTTGGCCTCTTTCAGTGACCGCTGGGGTTCCAGTGCTGCTGCGCACTTACTCCGATGGAACCACGTATCAGCTTTTCCTTTCAACCTCACCGCATGTGAGGTCCTTTCCACCACCTAGTAGGGCTCCATGAACCTGGCATCCAACAACTTTCTTTTGATGACCTTAAGCCACACCCAGTCGGCATCTGGGGGTGGTGCACCACCTCCTCCTTCCTTGAGATCTCCTTGTATTCTGGTGTATGCCTCCAACACCGTCTGTAACTGAGAAAAATAATCTGTGTCAAATTTTGCAAGTCACCTGTGGATCCAAGTGGACGACGTTGGGGCCCAGGAAACCTCCCTCCAGTCTCCAACTAGTAGGGGGTGTATCCTGTGGTGGAATTAACTAAACACCTAATTGACATCCCAGCAAGAAGCAGCGTGTCAGGTTCAAACACCTAGAATATTCATTAAACAACACAAGGGAAAGAAGACAACAGCTGTTAGTTTCTTTGAATCTTGCAAGGAGAAGCAGCGAGATGCATTCAGTTACATCTCTCATACTCTCATTAAACATTCTCTGCTTCAACATCGCTGTTTATTATCACAGAAGACCCTAGTTACAGAATGCATTGTAGGGCTTAAGGAAGGTTGGATACATTCTACAATATGACCTTTGTATAAAACATTCCTGGATCAATGTATGCTTCTGTGCTTGTGTGTCACTCTTGTTGTGTCTCTGCTCTGTCTTCTGTAACCCCCAGTCAGTCAAGGCAGATGACCGTTCATACTGAGCCTGGTTCTGCTGGAGGTTTTTCTGTCCCCTTAAAAGGGGAGTTTTCCTCTCCACTGTCGCTTCATGCTTGCTCAGTATGAGTGATTGCTGCAAAGCCATGGACAATGCAGACGACTCTCCCTGTGGCTCTACGCTCTTTCAGGAGGAATGCTGCTTGTCAAGACTTGATGCAATCTACTGGGTTTCCTTTTAAAGGAAATCTTTTCACCAATCTGTATAATTTGATCCAGTCAGTATAATATGATTGAATTTGGAAAGTGCCTTGAGATGACATGTGTCATGAATTGGCGCTATATAAATAGAATTGAATTGAAAATTTAAGCTAATGATCTCACATTACCCATGATGATGGATGGCAGAGATGGTTTGGTCTTCCTCCTTCTCTCTCTCCTATTTGCTACTGCTCTGCAACCACGATGCCTCCTTTTCAACTCCTGTGAGATTTCTGGCTTCAGTTGTTGCATTATTCTACCTTTGCTCCCTGCTGTAAACCACCGTGTTGCTATGGTTACACATCATTACAAAAGAGCAAAATATAGAAAAATATTGGGGGGAAATCAATCCAGCTGCACAGCATCCAATACAAGAAATGGTTGTCCAAAAAAAGCAATTTTCAAAGAAAAGCAGGAATGAGATTTTGAAGAAATAAAATAAATCTCAATCAAAGTTAGAGAGCTACTTCAATGTGTTGCCACCCTGAGCAGTGCAATTCTAGAATTGGCACAGGGCTTTCCTGTGGGGCACTCCCAAGTGATGGACGTGACAGAATGGAGGGCCCAGCAGGAACAAGACACTGACCTGCTACCAGTACTACAGTGGCTCAGGAACAAACAGTGATCTAACAGGGATGAGGTCACGGGGCTCTCTGTCCTCACCAAGGGGCTGTGGACCAAGTTCGGTTTGGAACAGCAGGGATCCTTCACAGCGACCAAGGCCGGAACTATGATGCACATGGCAAGGTGTCTGCTGCCATGTGTGAACGCCTGGGAATTCACAGGGCCCGCACCACGAATGATGGCCTGGTGGAGAGGTTTAATAGGACACTGGCCTAGCAATTAGCTATTATCACGTCAGAACACCAGTGTGACTGGGGCACCCATCTTCATCATCCGTATGGATACAGGTCAGCAGTCCAAGACTCCAATCAGTGTACACACCTGCCTTGCTCATGTTGGGGAGAGAGCTAAGGACACCTGTGGAGCTGGGTTTTGAGAAGCCCCCTAATCAGGGTTTATACAGGAATGTGTAACCCTAATTTAATGCTTTTTAATGCTCTTTTAATGCCTGTAGAAATAGTTTTAATGCGATCAACAAGTACCCATATATATATATATATATATATATATATATATATATATATATATATATATATATATATATATATATATATATATATATATATATATAAAAAATAGGGCTGTCAATCAATTAAAAAAGGTAATCTAATTAATTACATACTCTGTAATTAATTAATCTAAATTAATCGCATATCATTTTTGCTGTGAAAGTACTTTAAATATTCAAATTCAAATGATTCAATGAATAATCAACATAAGATACATTAAAGTTCAAAAACTCTTTGTATGGTATTTCCAAAAGTCTCAATTTAATCCTTTACAGGTTGGAGCTTTGTGGCTGACGCGTGTTCCAGGCTCCAAAAAAGAAAAAACCATAGCATCCTCCGACGTCACGTTTTGCATTTTATTTTAAACAAAGGCGATAACAAAAAGAACAAATGCAAATAAAAAATGCCTCTTTAAACTTTCTCAAATCTAAATCCAAGGCTCCACATAGTAACCGCCAGTGTATGACACAGGCATATTACGAGCACAAACCGTATAACACGGTCCGAAAACCGTGAGGCACCAACCCTTCTCCTCCCGACTTTTCTCCCCTCGCTTCCTTCTTTTTTCCTCACCCTCGCGCCGTATTAACACGTCATCAAAGGCCCACTAAGTAACGTCCTATAATTGCTGTAAGTTCACATTTTTAAACTTATACATATGTTTTAACTTAAATTATTAATGTCACTCATGAATGTAAATGAAATATCAAATTCACACAATATAAGTAAATTCAAACCATGCAAAAATAAGCATATGGCGCCTACACTCTTATTCACATTTTATGCCTTCAAACGTTTTAACATGTGTCGTTGTGGCATATGTGGCACACAGTAACGTAGGGGACACACTGAAAATAAATGAACACTCCCCTCAATATCAACACTTTACAACAGTAAAGTGACGTCAGCGCTACTTCCGGGTTACGCCGGTGTTCTGTCAGATCAGCATACCCTGTCAGACCAACATACCCATAGTCAATACGCATGCGCTACCTTTAGCAGAAATTAGACGAAGTTTACTAGATTACTTTTGAAACTTATCTGGTTTATTAGAGATAACTCACAGTACAAAACCAACTCTACTGTATAACTATATAGGGTAGTTCACGAGTGACGTCAGCGCTACATCCGGGTCCCGCGGGTAGGCAAAAACAGGACTGTTCTCGTCTACTACATGACAAAACGGGTGATTTAGAGCGTACTTTTACTTCGTTTATTTTTGGAATCTAAACAATGCCTACGACTTGTTGTGCTCCCGGTTGCACTGAGAGGCATTCCAAATCGTCGGATGTACGTTTCTGTCGTTTACCGAAGGAGGAAGGATGAAGAAAGAAATGGATATTTTCAATGAAAAAAGCGCAGGCAGACACTCCCAATGGACTGGGGGAGCCATCATACTACGACAGGATTTGCAGTCTACACTTCATCTCCGGTAAATACAACTTAATTCTGCTCTGGTCATTGTTCTACTTAAATAGTGGTGAAGGGGAGGTGGCGATCGCTACACGGGCTGGAGAAGCGGTAGCAGCAGCAGCCGTTGTCTGAAGCAGCAGCAGCCGCTGCTGCTGCTGCTTCAGACAACGGCGGCGGAGCAGGCAGCGGCTGCTGTGTAAACACTACACGGGCTGGAGAAGCTGCTGCTGCTGCTAGCAGCTGCGGCTACAGCAGCTAGCAGCAGCAGCTACAGCAGCTGCTGCTATTACGCCCCCGTTCACGGGCGCTAGTACTTCTGTGTTTACGCTGCAATGTAGCCGACACCGCCACCCATTCTAACAAGACAAAAACACCTAAATAATCCGTAGTGAAAAATGTTTTTTTTTAACCTACCGGGCGGGTCTTCCTCTCTGCTGAGACGCGGCCTGTGCCCGACGCCGTTTTGTGCTGTTGCACAAACATGTGTTAACATTCATCCATCCATCATCCATCCATCCATCTATTTTCTGACCCGCTTAATCCCTCATGGCGTCGCGGGCGTTGCTGGAGCCTTTTTCCTGATATAAAATAATTGTACCCGTCCAGTGGTTTCAGGGGCTTTCGTGCTCTCTCGTCTGTACTGGCCTGCGTGTTTATAAGGCAGCTGTATATGTCGCAGTACGAAACCCTTGGCCAGCATTTCACAGACTCGCTCCGTCCCTTCAGGCTTTTGCTGTGTAGATCTGGCAATCTGACACCATCAACTTACTCTTATAACGATCTTGTAGTACGTTATCTAAAGAAGAAAAATACGTGGAGAACTCGTCAGTTTCTCTGTTTGCGTCCGCTATTGTGTTCGCCTTTTGCCTACCAGTCCGGCGCGCATGCGCGAAAAACCATATCAAAACAATAACAATGAACTACCCTATAAAATTAATTTAGCTGACACTTTTTACATTTAAATATCTCAGAAAAGTGGGGTCTGCGATCTGACGGCTTCTCCAAGTGTACGCAACTTTGTGCAGTCTTACACATACGCAACCATGTTCGCGCATGCGTAAGACTATGGGTAAGCTGGTCTAACGGGGTATGCTGACCTGACAGAACACCGGTAGGCAAAAGCAGGACTATTCTCGCCAAACACCGTGACAAAACGGGTGAATTAGAGCGTGCTTTTAGTTAGTTTATTTTCGAAATGTAAACAATGCCTACGACTTGTTGTGCTCCCGGTTGCACACAGAGGCATTCCAAATTGTTGGATGTACGTTTCTGTTGTTTACTGAAGGATGAAGAAAGAAATGGATATTTTCAATGAAAAAGGACCCAGGCAGACAATCCCAATCGACTGTGGGAGCTATCATACCCCGACAGAATTTGCAGTCTACACTTCATCTCCGGTAAATACAACTTAATTTTGCACTGGTCATTGTTCTGCTTAAATAAAGCCGCAAGCTGCGTCGATCGGCCCTGCAGCCTAGCGCCGCTGTGGCCTAATGGCCTTTGCGGGGGTTTGCGCACCGCCGGCCGCCAGCCCCCGCAGAAGCTGTCATGTGTCTTACATGCTAATTTTACTGAAACATCACAGAGGGCTTAGTTTTAAAATTGAACTGTCATTAGAGCAAATTCATAAACAGTTGTTTTCAACAGCAGACAAACTGAACTAAACAGATGCCAATGTCAAAGTGAACTCACGTCAACAGGAGACGTCAACTGAAATAATAATAAAAAAGATAACCTGAATTTAACAGACGTCAACATATTCCATATTCCAATCTACTTTTTAGGCTAATTATACACAATTTAGACCTAGTGCTATTTTAACAAACAAGCATTTTATTAGTTGTTATCTCTTATCTGATGTATTTCTGATGTTTGGCACTTTGTTTTACCTCGTGTTAAAGTGCTCTTTAAATAATGATGACATTCATGATGATTATGATCAGAATAAACTTTTGTATCACCTCCGAGAAGCTGGAAAGAAAAGAGACAAAAAAAAATTTCACACCTCACTTAGTAACTCTGATATTTTAGTCTAAATACTTTAGCCGAAATATTTTAGGCTAAAATATTACACTTTTTATTTGTTTTTCTTCAATCCCACGGTGATGTTTACTAATTTCTGCCAAAGGCTGCAGCATTTTGATTTAATTCATCTGAATGCAGTATTTCTGATTGAATGGGGAAAAAAATGGCTGATTGGCTGAAACAGCAGAGCGAGCGCACGGCTGGTGTTGCGCGTGGAATGAGCAGGTGCGCGTGAGCAGAGATGGAACTCACGGCGAGGACAGTGGGTTGAGAAGAGTTTTTCAGACCGTGCCAGACCGGTTTTGAGTGTTGAGAGTTGTCTCCCTGCGCGCTCAAACAGAAGGCACGAATATCGCTACATAGTTTCACAGAGTTGAGCGGCAGCGCTGTCTTTTTCTGTCTTCATGCACCTCCCCTGTGACTCTTTCGCGCCCACCAGGGGAGGCGCGCCTCACCTATTGAAAACACCTGCTGTGATGGCCAAACCCATGGCCACACCTTAAAAGTCTGTACCACACATGCACTTTTCATTTACTAATCAGTATATGCACACTTTACTTTGCAATAAAACTTTATTCTTAGTTTAAGTACCTGTGTTCTATTTGTAAGCGCGCACATTTAGTTCACTTTTGTACTTAGTCAATTTTCCATACCTTTTTTGTGTTTTTGTTACTAATCTTTATTTCTTACCTTCCATGGTGCCTGGGAGTTTTGCCAGACAAAAGATGGCTGCCAGGGCTGAGATCAACTAAATACCGGGGAGGGTAAATTGGACTGTTCCACCTGCTTTTGCTGGAGGGGGGATTTGTATTTTTCTTTCTTTGTTTGTATTTCACTTAGGGTTTGTATTTAGAGGTTGTGTGTTTTTCATTGTTCTTAGATTAGTTTAGTGTCAAACTTAACTGTACTGCTTTGTTTTGTCATTTGTGAGTGTTTGTTTGGTTTTAATTACCCCTATTGTGTTAATTGGTCTGATCAGCCAGAGTGTATATATACCCTCGTGTGTCATTTGTTTGTAGGTCAGTTATGTTTGGTTGTGCAGTCAGTTAGGTTGGGCACAGTTTGCTTCAGTTAAAGTTTGTTTTTCTTTTTTTGACCTCTTTTATGACTCCAGAACCCACCATTTTTGTACTTTTGGCTTTTGGGTTAAAAATAAAAACCCCAACTTTTGAATAATTTCCTGTGACTCCTCATGCATTTTTACCTCGGCCCATCACACCTGCCCTATACATAAACTTTGCGCTCTCACTACTTGTTTGGTCGAAGTGACAGAATGGCTCACTGAGAACAGCCTGCAACTAAACTCCAACAAGACTGAGACTTTGATTGTTGCTCCTGACAATGCTGTGCCTGGAATTAAGCGGCACCTCGGAAACTTGAGCTATCTCTCTATCTATCTAGATAGATAGATAGATATAGATAATACTTGTTGATGGCTGTGTTCAGACAACAGAACACCTCCGCATGCAGTGTGGCATTGGCTCCAAATCTTGTCCGCAGACGGTCTGATTTCCTGACGTTAGTGGCAGTAGAGCTTGCTCCAGCTGCTGCTGTGCTATTTGCGGTAGCTAATGCGGACGTGACTGCGTTGGTTGCAGAAAAGTAACTTGACATTGTTAGCTGTTGTCTGCCCCCGGCTCAGAAAAATGCTGTTTTAGAAACAATGACATGTAACACTGCTCTATTTAGTTTACCCAAAAATCCATCACTAGGGTTTACTCATTTTAGCCTAAAACATTTACTTTAAAATATTTCCTTGAGCTACTATGTGAGGTGTGAAAATACTGTTGTCTCTTTTTTTTTAAAGATTTTATCCAGCTTCTGGCAGGTAATGTAAAATTTTCTTTGGTTTATATTGAAGGAACTCCTACACTACATCCAGAATCAACATTTCATTACTTGACTGTAGGTTTTTTTAATATAGACCTCGATGATAAGGCATATGAAAATTCCTGAATTGAATGAAAATCTATAGAAAGAGATAAAGTTAATGAGGAGAACATCAAAACTTAAATCACTTTGTCTTTGCAAATCATGAATTGTCAAATATACCAGTTGAAACACCCAAAGAAGTGTTGATCCTATTTAGACAACCTGACAATGAATGTTTAGCCCCTCGATTTTAAAATGGATGGTGATTTTAAACTTGACAGTCAAAAAGGACCTCAGTTAAATAATTTTTATCATGTGAGGAACAAAGCAAAGGTAAAACCTATTCTTTAAAGGCAAAAATATGGAAACACTACTCTAAGACAAAAACATTTTTCACACCTCACTTAGTAACTCAAGGAATTATTTCAAACTAAATATTTTAGGCAAAAATATTCAACTGTTTATTGGTTGTTGTTTTTTCTTCAATCCCACCGTTATGTTTAGTAATTTCTGCCAAAAGCTGCAGCATTTTCATTTAATCCATCTGAATACAGTATTTGCAAGCTAAAATCTGATTGGATGGAAAGAAACCTGTCTGTGATTGGCTGGTGAGGTGGACAGTTTTTGAAGTCGCCAGTGCACAGACAGAGTCGAGCGAACAGAGAAACCATAGACATTATATATTGTGTCTATGGGAAAAATAGCTGAGCGAGCGCACAGCTGATGTTGAGCGTGGAAGTAGCAGGTCACAGGCAGACACGAAACTGAGGGCGAGCATAGTGGGTTGAGAAGAGTTTATCAGAGTTGAGCGCGCACGTGGCGTTTAAACGCTGAATACCTGTCTCATTACGCGCTCAAACGAAAGACACAGATATCGCTCCAGAAGTGGGTATACGCAATGCTGACAGAATAATAAGTGGCTATGCGCCGTATACCCGCGTACACCCTGGACTACACTATCCGACTTCATGTGAGATCGTGAATCATTGACACCCATTGTGCAGCTAATTTTTTTTTACAAACACGGCAAAATCCTTCCTCATCCTTACCGATGTCCCGAATTCCTCGTTTTCCATCCACTTTTGTTGAAATTAGCATTTTCCCAAATCTTTCTCGAGCTTCTTTTCCGAACATTGTAAAAACAAACGGCTTTACGATCAAGCGGAAGCAGTTCAGCGCAAACACGCGGAATCAGTTATATCTGATAATATATCTGACAAAGCTGTTTTTATGACCGTATTTTTTTAGAAAAAAATAATGCCACCAATAATCACATTTAATGACTTTTAATGCTAATTAAGGCCTTAATTTTTTTTAAAAAAACATTTAATGACTTTTAATGCCCCGCGGAAACCTTGCTAATGCACCGGATGCGCCACCGGGTCAAAGCTACATAAGAAAGCTGCAGGACCGCTTGAAGTCAGCACATTCCAAAATAAAGTGGTTTACCGAGTATAGCTGCCGCCTAGAGGCAGGAAACTGGTGCTACACAGAGACAGAATGGCCCTGTTTAAAGATCAATTTCTTCCCCTTTCTCTGAGGGAGATGTGCAAATACCCTTGCCGTACCCCAGCTCAGTAGGACTTCTAGGTGGAAATATCTCCACGTCTTGTTCTTCTCCACAGTTCCCTGTTCTTACTACCCTTCAGAGGCCAAAGTGGCGATGTTGACAAATCTAGCGACTTTTGTGTTTTTGAAGATTTAGCAGCTTCACTTGAAAGCAGCAATCTGGCTACCGTTACTGTCTCATGACAGCAGCTAGCGCTGCCTGTGTGAAATCTCGTTATTTCCTCAGCACTGTCTCACAGGCACAGACAGCTGCCTTGTCCTGGAAGCCCTGCATGCAGTATAAAAACAGATATAAATATAATCAAATTTTTAAAATGTAAATTAAAAACTGTATTTAGGTTTGCTTTTTAAATCTAAGAACTAAATCATGGTTTAGTTTTTAGATTTAAGAGAGTGAACTTGGGGGTGGGGTTGTATATCAAAATAAAAGGGTAAAAAAGAAAACTGGACTTCTATTCTGAAGCTGAAGATGTTTCGCTTCCCGTATAGGAAGCTTTCTCAATTCAAAATGTCTGGAGTATTGTGGAGTTCTACGCTTTATAGACTGTAAAGGTCTATAAAGCTATACAAGGTCAGCTTTCTATCACCTAAAGAACATTTCCAGGATTAAAGGACTAATGTCTTGCCAGAATCTGGAGAAACACATCCATGCATGTATCTTTAGTCAAATTGGTTACTGCAAACTGTTTTCACAGGTCTCTCAAAAAAGTCGATCAGTTTGCTGCAGCCAATTCAGAATGCTTCTGCCCGCGTCCTCCCTAAGAGGAACCTAACCCTACACTCCACTTATCTGGAACAAACTTCCAGAAAACTGTATAAGTGCTGAAAGCCTGAGTTCTTTTAAATCAAGATTAAAAACACATTTTTTTAGGATTGCTTTTGACTGTTCTAGTTAAACTGTTAACTGCAACATAGTTTGTTTTTAGTCCAGCTGTTTTTAAAATCATTCATATATGCCTTTAGTTTCCATTTACCCATGTTTTATTTTGTTTGAATTTCTCTGCATTTTATTCCAACTTGCTTTTGTTGTATGTATGTTTTAATCATGTAAAGCATTTTGCATTGCCCTTGTACTGAAATGTGCTACACAAATAAATTTGCCTAATTATACATTTAGTTGTAATGCTGGAGAGTATATTAAATCCAGACAGTTTATCAGTTGGTGAATATGTCTCTATCCTGTCATGATTTCTCTTCTTTCAGACCTAAAGTTCTACCAGCAGGTGAAGCTTGTCAACTTCATCCGGCGGCACATCCACCAGGGCTGTTGCTATGGCTGCCAGGAAAAGTTTGACTCCAGAGCAGACATGTTAAACCACATAATCTCTGAGGGCCACGTGATGAAACTGCCGCAGATGTCTACCTGGGACCAGCCACAGTAAGTCCCATCGAGTTTGGCTATTTCTTTTTATATTGGTGAATTCATCAACCAGCTCTCGTTACTTAGCAGCCAAGTGGGAAAACATCAGCTGATATGCTTATATATTTAATCTAGGGCTGTCATAAACGATTATTTTAGTAATCAATTATTCTGACGGTTAATCGAGTAATTGGATAAAAAACTGACACATTCTGAAGATTTTTCACATAATTACTTAAGCTCATTTTGTGAGTAATGGAAATAAAGGAAAAATGCTAATTAGTTAAAAAAAATCTTTTTTGAATAACAAGGATAAATCTGCAGCTAAAAAGTTCTAAGATCAAAATGTTAACAGCTCAGCCCTTTTTGGTTGACATTACATCAATACAGTGCTTGTACCTTTGTAGTTAAAATGGTCACAAACAAAAAATACATAATGTTTTACTTGCATATTGCATTCTGGATTTGTTTTAGATTAAAAAGTCTAATTCTATTCATATAAAAAAGAGCACTTCTAGAGTTTAACTTTAGGGCTAAGTTAAACTCTTAGTTTTGTTAGTTCACAAATAAACAAAAATAATTACACATTCATCAAAATAGTAAACAGTTCATTTACATTCAGGCATAATAAATACCACCTTTTTTCAAACCATTGTTACCAATGTTTAATAGAAAAGAAATACCTTTACTCTCCCATAGTGGGGACATTTGGGTGTAACGGGGGCAAAAACAAGTGGGCCTAGACACCAAACTTACACACAAGATTAATTAATATGAAGAAAAAGCAAAAATTTAAGCTAAGCTGTACAGCAGAAGAGAATGAAAAATACTGTGCAATTATAAATAGATAGTTAGGCACCTTCAGATAAAAGTTAAGTGTTGAAGATAAAAACGTAAGAAAAAACATCAATTGATTTACAGAATGATAATAATATTTCAGTGAAACTTTTTTTTTTTTTTTTTGCTGCACAAATTAACAACTGCAAAGACATCCACTGAACAGAACCAGAACCAAACTTTCTTCTTTTTTTTGCTGCACAAATTAACAACTGCAAAGACATCCACTGAACAGAACCAGAACCAAACTTTCTTCTAAATACAGTATGTAGCTTTGATATGTCTGCAGTATTTAGTGGAACCTGCTCTTAAAGTTATTTTCATTCTGCAGTGAATGAGCTCTGCTTTGTTGTCCCCAATGTCTTTAAACTGCAACCAGATGCTGTTTTCTCCTGTCCCTCATAGTTATTTACAGGACAATTTAACACTCACCATTTACTCACAGCTGCAGGCACTGCACCCCTCTCTGTTTTCACATATTGGCATTGCGCCTCTGGACCCCTCTCTGTTTTCACGGCATGTTGACCAATCAAAACTATGGAGGACCAAGTCTTCCATATTTAAAAGTAAATACAGAAATAAATAAATGCTCAATAAATAAATAAGCATACAATTAATTGCCACCAAATTAATAAATGTAGGTAGAAATTAAATTATACAGTGAGACATAAATGTATATATCTCTTTTAATTAGCTTCTTTATTTATTCGCCTTTGTAATAATTACCTAATTTATTTATTGTCCGTTATAATCTTCAATTTTATTTATTAATTACTTATTTTTTTAAGTATTTATTTATGTGTATGTTATAATATTTTTGTCTGTTTTATTCTTCCTTTGTATTTTTTTACCCTATATATTTCTGTGATGCTATTTATTTCTGCCTGTCGTTTTTACATTTCTGCCTGTCCTTTTTACATTTCTGTATGCATTTCTGCCTCATTATGCAAATGAGGAGGGGCTGTGTCTTAAGGGCTCAACTTCTGCCCATTGATTGGTTAGCATTTTACTGCGTCGGTCAAATCTACATGGCTTTTTCCCGCACTAAAGCATTGTTTAGTAATGTCAAACTTAGCAGTCAGACGTTCAGTGTCCGACCTCTTAAGGGAAGCTGCTAATAGACTGGAAGAATTAGAACGCTGTACGCAGGGTCTGAAATTAACACTCGCCAGACAGCAAATGTGAGTAAATTTCCCGTTTGGTGAGTGAATTTCAGAGGGCTAGCTGCCACATGGTGAGCAAATCTTTGTGCCAAATAAATAAAAAATAACAAAAAAATAACAAAACCCATCTGGGCTGCGGATGATCCGTTCACAGCTCTGTCCATCCAGAGCTCTGTCTAGACCCGCCTTCTGCGGAGCTGGTTCAGCTTCTTTCACATCTTATTTGTGCTGCAGGTAATAGAGCAGCAGAAAGAGCGATCAGAGTCATGATTTTTTTTTAGCGTCTCCCAGATAAAGCCATCATTCAGCACGCTGGATCAGAAAACAGTTCTGCTAACCAGATGCATTCTAAAATGCCAATTATTAATAAATAAAGGTGAAGATTATAACGGACAATAAATAAATAAGGTAGTTATTACAAAGGCGAATAAAGAAAGAAGCTAATTAAGAGATATATACATTTATGTCTCACTGTATAATTTAATTTCTACCTAAATTTATTAATTTGGTGGCAATTAATTGTATGCTTATTTATTTATTGAGCATTTATTTATTTCTGTATTTATTTTTAAATATGGAAGACTTGTATGGAGGACCAAGTCTTCAATAATTAAAAATAAATTATTATTTCTGTCTGTCCTTAAAAAGGACAGACAGAAATTTAAAAACGACAAACAGAAATGTAAAAAGGACAGACAGGAATGTAAAAACAACAAACAGAAATGTAAAAAGGACAGACAGAAATGTAAAAAGGACAAACAGAAATGTAAAAAGGACAGACAGAAATGTAAAAAGGACAAACAGAAATGTAAAAAGGACAAACAGAAATGTAAAAAGGACAGACAGGAATGTAAAAACAACAAACAGAAATGTAAAAAGGACAGACAGGAATGTAAAAACAACAAACAGAAATGTAAAAAGGACAGACAGAAATAAATAGCATCAGAGAAATAAATAGGGCAAAAAAATACAAAGAAAGAATAAAACAGACAAAAATATTATAACATGCACATAAATAAATACTTAAAAAAATAAGTAATTAATAAATAAAGTGGCTAATTAAAGGAGATATATACATTTTGTCTCACTGTATAATTTATTTTCTACCTACATTTATTTGTTTATTATATTTTTGGTGGCACATAATTGTATGCATATTTATTTATTGAGCATTTATTTATTTCTGTATTTATTTTTAATTATGGAAGACTTGGTCCTCCATAGACTTGGTCCTCCATACAAAACAAGCTCAGTCGACAGAGAAAAGATGGGGGGGGGGGGCTGAGCAGCAAGAGAAACCCAATTTTTTTTTGCCCATTGCTTTCTGTCTCCTTAGCAGATATCCACACTTGGCGGGCTAGGCTATCGTTAGCATTAGCCGCCTGGCCGGATCACAGTGTACATAAACAATGTAACAAAGGTTTGGGGTAGATAATATAATTTTGCCTTGATGAATTTTATGATTCGTGGTCCTCAAATCATTCCAGGAATCGTGACAGCCCTGATTGAATCTGAAATTAATTATACACACATAACTTAAAGATGGGATTACTCTTGAAATTTAGAAAAGAATGTACTGCTGTCCTAAGTCAAGTAAAGCTCTGTTTTGAATTTCTGATCTGCAGATATTATTTCCCAACATATGAAAATGACGCCCTCCTGTGTACACTGTCTGACAGCAATGAAGGGGAAGGAGATGACATGTGTCCCAGTGAGGACATACCAGTAATTGCAGAAGACATATCAAACCTCAGGGTGCTAAAACCAAACAGCTTCCTCAACCAACCTGAGAAACAGATGTTCCAGTAGAAAGGATGATGTATAAACTTGTTTTTGTTTTGTTTTGGTGTGTTTCGGATAAAACTTGTGCTCAGACTCATCAAGATACTTGGACATACTGCAGTATACTCTTCAACAGCATGCTCTCAGTGAGGAAGAAACATCTTGGAACCTTTGTCTATAAAAGGTCCAACCCTCACCTAGAATTATATCTGAAATATGTTTTTTATTATTCACTTTTCTATTTTTAATACAGTACTTAATTATTTTCTGTACCCAGTGCCTCCTACAAATTAGGAAATTATTGCAAAATGAATTTATTTTAATAATACTAAATGAAACAATTAGATTGAGATGTACCCATTATGTATAACTTCCAATTAAAAGTACCTTTCGAAAAGACTGCTTAATCATGTATTAAGCATTTTCATTAAGCCCTCGTTTCTGTATTAAAATGTTGTTTTTGTTGGTCTGGTGTGGTATACTTTACGCTTTGTATTTATTTTTAAGTAATCTTAACACCACAAAAGGAATGAGTGTGAGCCGCTCGTATGCATGCAAAGGATGTGGACATATTTTGCTGGTGCTCCTCTCTGCGTCCTACAAAATTATCTTTATGAGAGTATATATCTCTCTAAGAACTTTATCAACCTGAAAATCCAAAATGCCAAACCCAAATGTTTCCAACAAAGCCAAACCCACCTATAGCCAAGCTACTGTACATGCCTCCAGATAAAACGTACAATATCTGTAAGGAACTGTGCAAAGAGGTGTCAGTCATTCCTCCGCTCCGTTAGTGAGCGTTTTGAGGCTAAGTTTCAGTCACTCAGTCACTTGCAGCCTCGCAGACCGAATTACAGGTTAGAGTAGCTAACCAGGAGCTAAGTTATTGGCGACCTTGACATCTGCATGCTAGCGCTTGAAGCCAAATGCATTGAGCTGGCAGGACGCTACACTCAGCTTCATACCAAGGTACTTGACGTGGGGGCCCGCACTCGAAGGCAAAACGTTAAGACTGTGAGGATACAAGAGGGTGAGGAGGAAGGTACACCCACTGAATTTGTCTCCACATTAATCCCCAAACTCCATTCAAAGTTGACCAGATGTCAACCAGCTTTGGCTGGCTCCCTCCAGCCAAAGCCAGCCGCTGGTGTCAGAGTACGCACCGTACTGGCGCTTTCAACCACTTTCAAGAAGAAGGAGTTGATTCTTCACCTCGGCAGACAACAGCCCATGAAGTACAAGGGAGGCACGGTCCTTGTCTTTCCGGGTTACACCAGTGAGGTCATCGCTTATGCCATGCCTTCAGAGAAGTGCAGCAGGCTCTGCGCAATGAAGGAATTAAACGCACTGCGATACCCGGCCAAGCTTAATGTTTACCCCGAGATGGCGGAGCGCCCAGGATCTTCGCGGACCCAAAGGAGGTGCCAAGGTACCTGGAAAAGAATATTGTTCGAGAAGGGGAGTAGATACATACACTGACATTTACCATTTGATTCATGGTTGCGTCAAGGTGAGGCAATTACTTGTTCAAAGCAGCTGAACAGATGCTTGCGGCATTGGGGCCTCGCTGCATATTGTTTTATGTACACTATATTATAATGGTCCACTTTGAACTGCTGCCACGTACACACAGCCTGAGGTGTTGATACGGTACTTCGGTATCTTCACGGTATCCTGAATGCTTTAATTGTTGTTTTTTTGTTTGTTTTTTTCATACACAGTGTTTTACTTTACACTATTTGGTTGCAGGGGACTTGTCTCATTAAAGAGGCAATATTTCTTAAATTATTCACTATCGAAGTTTGTGAGCTTTAATGTGAATAGGTTAAACGGACCTACTAAACAGAAGACAGTTATAACATATTTGAAAAACCTGAAAATAGTCATTTTTATGCAGAAAACCCATCTGACACCCCTGGAGCATAGAAAATTGAAAAGGGATAGGACATAATTTTGTAATGCTAAAGACAGAGGAGTGGCCATCTTGATAAATAAGAACACTTGGAGAAACAGTTTTTTGATAGGGGAGATATGTTTTAGTGAGCCGTCAAATTTACTCAGAGCCCTGGGCACTCTAATTTTTTCACACCCAATCATGATGATAAGTCAATTGTTCAAGACATATTCTTGAAGGTGTCAGGAGGATGGCCAAACATTCTTCTAGAGGGTGAGTTTAATTTCTGCTCTGGATAAGTCACCTCTATCAGTGTCCAAATCTAAAGCAGCCAAACTTACCATAGTATTCACAAAGGAATTAAAGTGGATTGATGTGTGGAGACAAATGAACCCTTAAACCCAAGATTATTCCTTTTATTCTGGTTGTCACCACTCTGAACAGCTGGTTCACAGAACAATAGACTGAGTATTTGTCTTGAACATTATCAGATCATTCACCTCTGACCCTATCCATTCATATTCATACTAATATTAGTATGAATATTACTATTAGTATACTAATATTCATACTAATATGTATAAGTAGCGTCTGAACCCTACTCTCCTTCAAAAAACTAATCTCTGCAAATTTATAAGAGATCAGATTCGGCTTTTCTGTGAGACAAATGGCTTCTTCCCCCAACAGTTTTATATTATGGGGCACAGTAAAAGCCTTTACTTGTGTCAAAGGTGTGGGTAAGGCAGAAATAGAAGAATTGGCAGCAGATATTTTGAAACTGGAAAAGGAGTTTCAACAATCATTCTAAAGAAGTACACCAGTTGTTGATAAATAAAAAACTTAAATACAAAACTTTGTATACATATAAAATTAAGAAAAAACATGAGAAGCGAGCAAAGATTCTATGAATTGGGAGAGAAGGCACACAAAATTCTGTCTTGGCAACTGAGAAAAGAAGAAAGCTCTAGGACAATTCAATTAAAACTGAAACAGGTTCTGTAACGTACAACCCAACTGAAATAAATGATGCGTTCAGTTTTACACATTAATACACATCAGAACCACCAGAAAATCTGAATTTGTATCCATTATTGAACTGCCCAAACTTGGCCAGGAACATGTCTTGATCTGCATTGGACACAAAAAGAAATCGAAAGAGGTCTGGGCTTATTACAAGCAGATGAATCGGCAGGAGTAGATTGGTTTCTTCCAGAATTTTACATGGACTTACTCCTCCCACTCCTCAACTTGGCCTCTACAACTCAAACACTCCCTGAATCATTTTCTATAGCCGTAATTACTGTAATCCACAAGAAAACAGATCTATTGAAATGCTCTTCATATTGGCCTATTTCATTGTTAAATACAGGTTTCAAAACATCAAACCCCAGGCAAAAATCAGCACCAATGGTCCTTTAAGCAGATCAGGTCAACCGGGATGTCCTTTGTCTCCAGCACCTTTTGTCTTGGCAATTGAGGCTTTAGCTGAAACAATTAGACAAGACCCTGATAGAAAGGGTTTTCAGGTGGGCCAGAAAATTAATAAAATTAACCTTTTGGCAGACAATGTTATTTTGTACTTAAGACCCAATTAATTCTCTTTTCAAATTACAAACTGTATACTTATAGTGGTTTTTCGGGCTATAAGGTGAATCTGGAAAAAAGCTAAATTATTTCATTGACAAATTTTGAACATTCCGAACTCCAGCACACCAGTCCATTTAAGGGGCCTATGGGATGCTATAAATTACCTTGGGGTAATGCCTCTCACCATGATGGGAAGAGTTAATTGTATAATATATATATATATATATATATATATATAAATAAACAAACTCTCAATGGATGTGTCGGACAGTTTTATGGAAATGTAAGGTACCCTGGATATCCACGGCAAAGCTAACATGGGATTATGGTTTAGGGGGACTTCGACTACCAAATTTTAAAAACTACAATTTGGCAGCCCAAATGATGTTCATCTCATCCATTTTTGAGGGCAGAGACTTGGATACTGCAACCCCTGGAAGAAGGGGTCCACAGTGACTTTATACATAATCCTTTGACTGTAAACTGTCATGGTTTTTAAGTGTTTGGCCCACATGCAGAATGGATGAGTGAAAAAGTAACTCCGTGATCGTTACTCTCTGACAAAGGGTTGTGGCTGAGTGACAGGAGGGCTGGCAGATATAATGCAGGCGGGGGGCCTGAACAGCACCAATGCGACGGCAGGCAGGAGGAGCAGCTGGAAGAACCGGAGTGTGACTGTAGAACCAGGTGAATCCAGGGAAGGGGTTCTCACGCCCGGCTTGGTACCACCAAGGGAGTATGAGGGGAGATGCCAGAGCAAAATCTGAGCGGCGGGGATTCGGAAGTAGAGTTAGGGAGTACGAAGGCAGAGAACCCTGACAGCAATAAACTAAGCTCAGTGACACAAGTATAGATTATTTTATTCAGTTCAGCTAAACAGACCATATGTCAGTTTAGGGAATGCTGCTTAAATGGAAAAAAAACTAAACAGGAAAGAGATGTTTATATCCCTCTGATGCATGAATTATGAATCCCTGAGTCAAGATTTTTTTACATGTGTTTTTACTCTTCTTAGGGCTTGAAAAAAACCCAAATATGAACTTTTTTTCAAAAATGTTATTTTTCCAGGAAGTTACAGAAATGTCCACTACAGTGGACTACATGCGCCTGAGACCTCATTTCAAAACATTATGAACTTATTCCAAAAACAGAACAATCTTCTATTCTGTTGTAAATATACAAACAATTGTTTCATTTTATGTTTTGAAAAATATTTCAACATATTTTGTTTAAATTTTAATACTATAGAGGCCCAATGTGAACTGAATAAGAAAACCAATAATAATCATAGCCAAAAATCCTTAACCTGTGTGACAAACATCACTGTGACTTTCCACATGTCTATAAGAATGTAGGACAGTATAACCAAGTCCTTTTATTAGCATTTTGCAAGAAAACATGAACTGTCATTTTAGTTTCTGCATCTCCTAACACTTTGATGGTCATCACACCTAAGATGTATGAATGTTTGCAACGCACCCAGGGCACAGTGGCACACAGCATTGCATGCAAATGTATTTGGTCTTCCATGTGCATGCAGCATCATGGCCTCTGTTTGCATTTTTAGAATTTTTGGATGGAATTTATTGGACTATTCTGCAGGTTGCCTTATTATTTGCTGTGTTTGAAGTCTACATTATAAATAATTGGTATAGTTAACACAAACTACAGCTAATCTGGGCAAAATATCCACAAAGTATAAACAAAATATACTAAAATGTAAATTTTAAATGAATAGCTTATATGTGTTACATTTAAAACACTGAATTATAAACAAAACAGTTACAAGACAGTAAAGCAATTAAATGACTTCTGTTGAAAAAATGTAATGGGAGATGCATGACATCCACTTCAGTGGACACATGGTTAATCGTAATTTTCTAAATGTTGGAGAACATTTTTTATATTTCAAACTGATAATATCCTTCCTTAGATGTTACTGTAAAACATAATATTTTTTTACCTGTTGGGCTCTTCTACTATAGAAGGATTGAGAGGAAATGCCAGCAGTGGTCGACAGAGGTTGCTGTTTGTTGGCCATCTTGGATTCAGAAGAAATTTACTTACAGTCACAATGACTGACCACTGAATTGACCTCAATGGAGTGTGGCAGCATTCTAGACACTGATATGCAGTTTCACCATAGAAACCATAGAATTAAAGAGATATTTACTTTTTAGGCGCCCGCCTATGCATTGAAAATGCATGGCGGAGGCCTTATGTTATGCACCTAATAAGGGTTTCTTTATTAGGCGCCCGCCTATGCATTGAAAATGCATGGCGGAGGCCTTATGTTATGCACCTAATAAGGGTTTCTTTATTATTATTAGGCGCCCGCCTATGCATTGAAAATGCATGGCGGAGGCCTTATGTTATGCACCTAATAAGGGTTTCTTTATTATTTTATTATTATTATTATTATTATAGTACCGTTAATACAGCCCGAACCGTAGGGTCTACCCCCACAAACTATATATCAAAACGTGCGTCTCGACGCCGCGATCAGGGCTTTTTGTACTTGACGCCGTTTCGACTTACAGTTGGAACATAATTCGCAAAAAACACTTCTTAACACAATTGACCTCTCAATAATGCTCGGCTGAGCACGACACTGGTGTTTTGGTCGAGTGGGTTAGGTGTCGGGCTGCAAAACAGAAGATCGAAAGTTCAAATCCAAGCTGTGCCAATTTTAGAGAATTACATTTTCACCCAATATTTCATTTCCCTTTGGCTTTAAAAAACGATTTTTCAATTTAAATCAATACAGTTCACCTCATGCCTTTAACTTTTTTATTCACATATTTTATTTTTTCATGCTACATTGAAGTATTTAATCATGTTTAATAACACCAATTGTCCATGCTGCTTCTATGCAGACCTTCTCCTGTTGGCTGTTGGCTCATTAGCAGCCTCATTTGTTGTGGTCTGTTGTCATTCACACAGAACAATAAACCGTGCCAGCCGACATGAGTTTTACAAACGGCAAAGCTTTGTCTTAAGCAGAAACGTGCCTCTACTCCGCGCTGCGTTCTCAGACCAGTGTGATGCGTTCCCGAGCGTCAGAAAGCTATGTTGCATTCAGGAGCATGGGACATTTCTAATTTACAATATTTTTTTTTTTTTACAAATAACAATTAAATAACTTGAACAACTGGTATAAATGAATGATGATAAAGGAATTTATTTAACATGTTTTGGGACAATTTGTATTCAGACGTTTTAAGAAAACATTAAAGTATTTTATGTATTGTTTATTAATTAATTTCATATTAATACTTAATCTCCTCCTTTTCCTGTCAAATCCTGCCTCAAGCATTTCGCTGTCTCTCCTTATTATTGTAAACTTTGTAATGTAACGAGAGTTCAGTGACATCCTACAATCAGGCTTAGGCTACTGGAGGATATCAGTGCCAGTTTTTCTCACTCTACTGATTTCTACTGTTGTCCAGTTTTGCATTGCATTGAAATGAAAGTCACATTTCCTGCCACACTTGTTTGCTGCTTCTCCACCGAAGCCAGGCCTGCAAGCTCTCCACCATCAGTCATCACTTATCAGTTACCCTCCTTCACTGCCTTGAATTTTAGTCATACTCAAAAACTGCTAGTTGAAAGAATAATTAATTTCATTATTATTTTCTGTTTAAATATCCAGTCATATTCACTGAATTAGAACATCTTTTTAGAATGTTTTTTAGTCTGAAAATGACAAGTACCTTTTGAAATTAACCCTAATGCAGGAACCAAACTTGTCCTTAAACCACAATAATTGTATTTATTTTACTACTATAATGTACTATTTTAATCTTAAATCTTATTTTTATTAGGTGGGATGGCTGCCAGCACAACACTGCATTATGTCCTCGTGACAGAAATCATCGCTAGAAAAATGCATTATCATCATTCAACAATGATTACTGAAAAAGACGTACTTCGTTCCTGCAGTTCCTATACCGTCCACGAGTGGCGCTGTGTGAGACAACAAGCAGTACTCTTTGAGTTCCGGGTCAGAGGTGAACTCCTCCGTCTTGTGGCCACTGAGCTATATCATACACTGGAGTGCTAATCACCGTCTGTTTGAACGAGTCGCTTTGAAGCCACCAGCCGCCATATTGGTACTCCCTATTTCCCCCCCAGTAACTAGGGAATATGTGCGCTACAGCATCGAATGACGAGGATTTTCTCATGTTCAGGGGGGGCTTAAAACTTTTAAAATGTCAAATGCCATATAGTTTTATGTTATGTTCTAAAAATATGAAGTACTGAGAAAGTCATGTGCTGAAATATTTTGCATTTTATTCATTTAAATATATATGTTTAACATTTATAAATATATAAATAACAATGTACAACAACATATATTTACATATGTGTATACATATATATACATATATACATATACACATACTTATATATACATATATGTATATTTAATATGAATAACATGTAAAATATTTCAGCACCTAATTTCCTAGAAGTTGATAGTGTTAGTACATCCACTGACTGTAGAATTACCTGTGAAACGTTTTCACTCAGCCAGAAAACTGCTTGTTGTTGCAACCAAATCCTGTGGGATTCTGTGAGAGTAGGGAGTAGCAAGATGGCGGCCAGTGGCTTCAGTTTTTCGGCAAAATCAGCACTCCAGTGTATTATACAGCTCAGTGCTTGTGGCTGCTATTGCTTGCTGTGCTGCCGTTTTTCCTAAATTACTGAAGGATATTGTTGAATCAAGTCCAATTTACCCAGACGAAGGGTGTTCCATTGGGTGTTTTCCTTGCAACTACGTGATGGTGAGTCGTTTATTTAATGTCGGTTTTATATTTTGGTAGAAATGCGGTGGCTAGGCTACGCCACTGAGCTATATGCTACACGTATTGGCATCTTAAAAATGGTCTTATAAGCCTAAAAGATCATTCTACAATATTGTTGACGTTGTGGCCGAATACAAGATATGTTCTCAAAGCGTTAAATAAGCCCTTTGATTTTTCAACATTTTGTCTTTTAGGATAATTTTAAGTTACTTTTCATTAAATTTGTCAATGGCCTATGGAAGTCTGGAGGGATGGCAGTAAAAGCCTAACAGCAGCGCGATCTCTCCTCGGCTGCAGCGCCGGTAAAGAGCTGCGTGAAGCTGACACCCCACCCACAGAAAAAACTCAGTTAAATAGACGGAATGGTTAGTGCTTCGTTTGTGCCGTTAAAATTAGCGTTTCTGCTGTTTTGGTTTTGAAGATATTAAAGAATATTTGTTAAGGTCATCCAGAGTTCACCATCTCCCCATTTTGCTTCGAATCCGATCAAACTGGGCTACTTTTTTAGTGCTTCGTTTGTGCCGTTAAAATTAACATTTGTGCTACTTTGGTTTCGGAGATATTATGAATTTTAATTTCAGCCGATGACGTCATTCCAGACCGCCGCTTCAAAATGTGCTACGTTTTTCTTTCTTTGCTGGTGCTGAGCTGGATCCGAAGCAAACCACAGTGGACTACTTTTTCAACACGCAGTGACCATTTCGAAGAAGAATGTTTTGAACATGACATGAGAGTGAGGATTTTCGGTAAGTTGATTTCTCCTCCGCTGCAGCGCCGGTGTAGGTACCAGATTGACTCGGGCTGCCAGATCGACTCGGGGCGGGGTCTGCGCTTCTCGAAGACGTCAATATATGGCAACTCATCTCAAACACACTACATTGCGCCCGCAGTCTCCATTTACAAATCAATTTTATTTTGTTAATTTATGGTTATTTATTTTCCCGTAAATTAGTCAAGGCATGAAAACTTTTAACATCATTTTGCAATGTAATTTTGCAGGATCAAAGTTACAACCTTAAAGAGATTTCATTCCTCCAATTTTTTTTTAAGTTGTGAAGGGAAACTAAACCATAAACTCATTTCATTTTTAATAAAAGTCAGCAGCCAAATTAAATTTTATCACGGCATTCATCACTTTAAAATCAAAACGTTCATTCCTCCTTTTTGTACTGATGTTGTTCTTTCTGATCACGTTTTTTTTTATTATTCCAGATGAGATTGTGATGAATTTGATTATTTTTTTATTGTGGTATTTGGTACATTGTTCAAGGTTTTGAGAAAAAAGAAACCGCTAAATTAACTTAACAAAATTGATTCGTTACAAATGCAGACCGCGGGCTCAATGTAGTTTGTTTGAGTGGCGTTGCCATAAGGTGACGTCATCGGGAGGCGCAAGGCCCACGGAGAATCTGGTGACGTCATCGGCAGGCGCATGGACAATGGCGAATTTCTTCGTAAAATTGTCCATTTACAAACGCAATCCCGCTCTCGAATAAAACCTACACCCCGCTATAATTACTTTAGTAAGTTGTCCAGACCAATTTCAATATTTTGCGCAATTGAGCAAACGTTAAACCAACTATGTATAGTGACGTCATCAGAAGGGGCAGGACCCGAGTCAATCTGGCAGCCCGAGTCAATCTGGTACCTACACCGGTAAAGCCGTGCTGCAGCGGAGCGCGCGCACACACACACATACGCACACACACACACACACGCGCGTATACATATAAACTGTATTACCCGACAGAGTTTGCCCTGGAAATAAGTACGGCTGGATTCCGTCAAAAGTCCGGTTTCTGTCAAGAAACTCTTCTAAAAAAAATCCATATCGCTATCAGATGATGATAGCTCCACGCAAGGACGTGAAGAGACTGTTGGATGGGCAGGTGCTCAAAGTTAAAAGAGGGCACATGGGGCATGGATTTAAAACACGATACAGAAACATACCTTGCTATACAACCGGCTGAACTGTACCAACCCTTACTATAAAGAATGTAACATGGAATCAAGGGTGTAGGTTTGATTTGAACTTTGGTAGGGACACTATTGGTCCAAAGCTTCATTGGTCCTACACAATATGCATGCTCCTATTTTTTTATGCTTGATTTGAGCATTAGGATGCGTTTTGCCTGTCTAAAAAGAAAAGGCAGCATTATTTGCTACATTTATACAAATTTTATAAGCACAACACACACTAGATGCTGTTTGTTTATCTTTAAAGCATCACAGGATCTGATCAATGTTGAATTGGGACTTTTTCCCACTTTGAAAAAGTTTGCATTTGAACTTACCAGCAACAGAGACAGATGGTAAATACGTGCCTATTAAACCAAATATATTCAAAATATGTCTGTTGTCTAGATATATCCTGTATTTTATTTTGAAGATATAGAAATGTGCAGAGATAAACCCCACCCTTATTCTTTTTTTAAATCTAAACCTCTGTCAGCATCATAAAACACAGCAAAATTATACATTCAAGGGACTGCAAATAAATGTATTGTATTTACTTTGCACTGGAAGTAGAAGTGTCACTGACACTGACAGCATTTCAAATTTTAAATTCAAACTTCAACAAATGTACAACTGCACTGTTGTTACTCTTTTTAGCCCATTTCATGTAATTTATCTTAACATTCCAAACACATTTCTTACATCATATATCTGAAGTGTAGATAACAGCCTCTCCTTACCTACATCCTGTCAGACAACTAATTATTTCCCTAACAATAGTAAGATTTCAATGTTTAAATGTGCAGTAAATCTTAATACATAAGGAGCATGGAGGACCCAATACTATACTTTAAGTAAGATTAGTGACACTAAAACTGATCTGTTACATGAGTGGTTGTCCATTTCATTATTGAAATGAGAACATATTAATATACTATTGGGATATACTAGTAAGACTATTAAAGAACAGCAGATTAATCTTTAAGATATGTAAAGGCCTATATTAAATTAATTTTTGCAACCACATCAATAGATTAAATATTTTTTTCTTTTTGTCTTATTAAAATTGGTGGGGGTGTCGGCGACGTTGGAGCGTAAACAGGGGCGTAATGCAGCCGCTGTCGGGTGAACATTATTGCACACTGATAGCGCAAAGAAAACTAAAATGATGCGGCGTGCTGCTGCTGCAGCGCATTGACTCTGCTTCTCCCGGCACCGTCTAGCGATCACCACCTCCCCTCCGCCGCTATTTAAGTAGAACAATGACCAGTGCAAAATTAGGTTCTATTTACCGAAGATGAAGTGTAGACTGCACATTCTGTTGTAGTATGATGGCTCCCACAGTCCATTGAGATTGTCTGCCTGCATCCTTTTCATGGATATTATTCATTTCTTTCTTCTTTCCTCGTCCTTTGGTAAACGACAGAAACGTACATCCGACGATTTGGAATGCCTCTGTGTGCAACCGGGAGCACAACAAGTCGTAGACATTGTTTAGATTCCAAAAATAAACTAACTAAAAGTACGTTCTAAATCACCCGTTTTGTAATGATAGTAGACGGGAACAGTTCTGCTTTTGCCTACCCGCGGGACCCGGATGTAGCGCGGACGTCACGCATGACGTCACACGTGAACTGGTCTATAGTGCATCGTGACAAACAGAGCGTTGGGACTTGCTCAACAGCGGGTCCGCTGAGTGACATCACAAAATGGGAGGTGACAGTACTATTCTTGAACAAGATGGGTTCCTCCACATAAACATGATTAAAAGAAAATTATTCTTAACTAAAATAAACATATAATTTTTTTGCACAGTATGTAGTAGTTTTATATTTAAAGTACTTTCAGCAGTTTGATTTCTGATTTTGACCGGACTTCTCCTTTAAGCAGAAACGTGCCTCTACTCAGCGCTGGTTCTCAGACCAGTGTGATGCGTTCGCGAGCGTCAGAAAGCTATGGTGCATTCAGGAGAATAAGACATTTCTAGTTTACAAGGAAAGGCACATAAAACCAAACACAGCCCGAACCGTAGGGTCTTCCCCCACAAACTATATATCAAAACGTGCGTCTCGATGCCGTGAAGTGTGCCATTTGTACTTCACTCCATTTCCAGTTACCATGGCAACGAAATTAGCGAAAAACCACTATTGCCTGTTTAAAGTTTGTTCTGTTTTTTTCAGTTAATAAATATGTTGTCAGTATACTGATGTCTGTTTATTTGTATACATGACAATGGTAACTAGTACAAGGTTTAACATGCAAAATGTATAAACATACAAACATGTTAAAGAAAATTGAGCAAAAGGAAAACATTTACTCCTAAACAGTGCCCAAGCAACAGCAAGAACTAGATTCTTTGTGAGAATTGGCAAGAATCTATTCAATAAATTGGGAAAAGCCTCCCAATGAGAAGACTAAACACAGAGTTGGTGGATAAAGACCACCTACATACCAGGTATGGACTTATAATGTGGAGTACTCTGTGTCAGGACCCTCCAAACCAGAGTCAATGTCAGAAGTGCCTTTTTGGGGCTAAAGACAAAATAACCAAAGCTGTTGATCTGTGATCGACAGTACTCCATTGCAAAAAGTTATATATTACAATATACATGCTAAATTATGGGAAAACCACAAGGAAAGCAACTTAAAAAATCCAAATAAACAACAAATGTAACAAAACAGAAAAAGCAGTGCAAGCCTCTAAGTAAACTAGGAGTTTATTTCACAAGTGCACAATGATAGAAAAAGGCTTCTTTTAAAAATGTTGCCAACTTTGGAACAGTGCTTGTAATGGTTTCATTCTAGGGCCCCACAATTCCTAGCAATGCAAGGGAGAACCACCCATGCAGATAAAGACAGCAAACATTGAAAATGGAAACATAAGCTTGTTGTTGCTAAGTATCTGGTTGCTACAACTTCCAGAAGGTGTAGGTTTTGTTTGTGTCACATTAACATATTTAAATATTATGTTGAGCACACCTTTTTGTTATATGTTACCCATAAACACATTGAATCTGGTACAGAAATGTCCAGTGCTGAAATGGCTGCAGACTTTCCGGGCTGGGCTCTATAGTCACCACAGGTGCTGTCCAGTGCCTAATCCAATGAGACTCCGAGTGCTAATGGAGGTAAGGCCCTGTCTTAAGTTTTGACCCGTGGCAAAAGGTTAAATACTAAAATATTGGAAAATCTTGGGGTATTTGTCTTACCTTCCACAGTGTCAGCACACTGATTCAATTGGTTTTAGTGTCTTCCCTGTGTTGTTTTCTGATGTTTCTTTAATGACAACAGTTTACATAGAAGACAGACATTTTGCCTTCCTGCACACAAATCTTTTTTCAAACACTTGTATCAAACCTCTGCTTAAGAAGAACCTCTAAAAACATTTGATTTAAAATCCCCAAGCAATAAAAGCCTACAACCAAGGATAATTTTTAAACAACCAAAGATATTTGAAATAAGCAGCATTCGATCTGAACAGCTTACAATTTCCTTTCCACCACATACAGAGAGAGACACATTTATAATTCTTACAAGCTCTTAACAGATATACCTTACACCCTACAAAAGCTCAGCCTAACCAACACTCAGAAGCTTTGCCTTTAACGGTTACGCACACCACCAGGCGGGCGCCTTCTTCAACTTCTTCAGAAGTTGAACGTTTCTAGTTAGGCGCCCGCCTATGCATTGAAAATGCATGGCGGAGGCCTTATGTTATGCACCTAATAAGGGTTTCTTTATTATTATTATTATAGTACCGTTAATACAGCCCAAACCGTAGGCTGTACCCCCACAAACTATATATCAAAACGTGCGTCTCGACGCCGCGATCAGGGCTTTTTGTACTTGACGCCGTTTTGACTTACAGTTGGAACAGAATTCGCAAAAAACACTTCTTAACACAATTGACCTCTCAATAATGCTCGGCTGAGCAAGACACTCGTGTTTTGGTCGAGTGGGTTAGGTGTCGGGCTGCAAAGCAGAAGATCGTAGGTTCGACTCCAAGCTGTGCCAATTTCAGAGAATTACATTTTCACCCAATATTTCATTTCCCTTTGGCTTTAAAAAACGATTTTTTCATTTAAATCATTAGCCAGATTAATTTATTCAGCATATATCTTAAATATACCAAATACAATATTTCATTTCCCTTTGGCTTTAAAAAACGATTTTTTCATTTAAATCAATAGCCAGATCAATTTATCCAGCATATATCTTAAATATACCAAATACAATATTTCATTTCCCTTTGGCTTTAAAAAACGATTTTTTTAATTTAAATCAATAGCCAGATTAATTTTTTTCAGCATATATCTTAAATATACCAAATACTACAATAAAACAATCAAATTCATCACAATCTCTTTAATCTTACATATGAAAAGTTATCCCTCGAGCCCTGACGTCAATAGTCCGTCGATTTAAACAAAAATACGCCGCACAGTGCTGGGGTATCGTTAGTGTGTTCAGCTTGAATCAGCAGGTTAGACGATTTTTTCATTTAAATCATTAGCCAGATTAATTTATCCACCATATATCTTAAATATACCAAATACAATATTTCATTTCCCTTTGGCTTTAAAAAACGATTTTTTCATTTAAATCAATAGCCAGATTAATTTATCCAGCATATATCTTAAATATACCAAATACTACAATAAAACAATCAAATTCATCACAATCTCTTTAATTTTACATATGAAAAGTTATCCCTCGAGCCCTGACGTCAATAGTCCGTCGATTTAAACAAAAATACGCCGCACAGTGCCGGGGTATCGTTAGTGTGTTCAGCTTGAATCAGCAGGTTAGGGTAGCAGGTCGACCGCCCCAAGATGGCGGCCGTAACAAGCAGTACTCTTTGAGTTCCGGGTCAGAGGTGAACTCCTCCATCTTGTGGCTTGCTGTGCTGTGCTGCCGTTTTTCCTAAATTACTGAAGGATATTGTTGAATCAAGTCCAATTTACCCAGACGAAGGGTGTTCCATTGGGTGTTTTCCTTGCAACTACGTGACGGTGAATAGACGGAATGGTTAGTGCTTCGTTTGTGCAGGTATATTTTCAGATTAAAGTCCCACTGATGCCGTTTTAGTGACTGAGTGCTGCATATTTGCCACCTTTAAGATGGCGGACGCTCTGACGCATCGCAGCATAGGCAGAATACGCCCATGTAGCCTCTCTCTGATTGGCTGACACGGAATTAAAACCGGATCTACGCCATCATTCTGCGTCTTTAAAAGCATCAACCATGTTGCAAACCGCCATAATACACCAGAAGAAGAAGAAGAACATTCTGCGTCTTTGGATTTAAGCCGCTTAGGTAAGTTCTTACGTCAGTGGTGTTCTCTATGAAATCTGTTGTTTCACTTGTTTTTATAGAAGTACGATATAACTAAAACCGCGTAGATAGAGAACGCACGTAGCAACCAGCTGTTACACGCGCTACAGAACCAGCGAAATGACCGACTTTGCAGCCATTAAACTTTCCCAAGTCGATGTCCCAGGCGCACGTTTTACAGTCGCACAGTCGAAGAACACACCAACCTTCAGCTCAAACGATGGTTTGAGTGTCGAGGGCTTAAAAATACCTGCTGAGTTGATCGAACGGTAAGCTTTGTTTTTTTGTTTTTTTTCCTGCGCGGTAGCAGGCTAACATGGTAGCGCCTGCTACCATGAAAGCCTATATGCTATCATGGTAGCAGGCGCTTCATTTTTAACATGTCGGCCTCCAATCGTGCCTATCCGTGGCTAAAATACATGCTAGGCCTATTTTAGGCCTTTTATAGAGGGAACATGTAAAAGTAAAACTCACTGAGCTATATAATACACTGGAGTGCTGATTTTGCCGAAAAACTGAAGTCACTGGCCGTCATCTTGCTACTCCCTACTCTCACAGAATCCCATAGGATTTGGTTGCAACAACAAGCAGTTTTCTGGCTGAGTGAAAACTCAGGTAATTCTACAGTCAGTGGATGTACTAACACTATCAACTACTAGGAAATTAGGTGCTGAAATATTTTACATGTTACGCTTATTAAATATATGTATGTGTATATATGTGTATATGTATGTATGTGTGTGTATATATATATAGATATATATATATATATATATATATATATATATATATATATATATATATATATATATATATATATATATGTGTATGTATGTGTGTATGTGTATGTGTATATATATATATATATGTATGTGTATGTGTATGTATATATATATATATGTATATGTATATGTATGTGTATGTGTATAATCTTTATATGTATATGTATGTGTATATATAATATGTGTATGTGTATATAATATATGTGTTATGTGGTATATATAATGTGCTGTATATCTATATATATGTCGTATGTGTGTATATATATCTGTGTCTGTGTATAATATATCTGTGTAGGGTATTATATTATATGTGTATGTATGTGGTACTTATATCTATTGTTGTATGTGTATATATATATGTGTATGTGTATATATATGTGTATGTGTGTATATATATATGTGTATGTGTATATATATAGTGTTGTGTATATATATGTGATATATATAATATGTGTATGTGTGTATATATATAGTGTATGTGTATAT